>NC_021162.2:45251885-45307039 GCF_000331145.2 Cicer arietinum | reverse complement strand
GCTTTTAGAGACCTACACTTGAACGTAGAGTTCGGACCGGGAATTTTGAAATTCGGAATGATTAAGATCTCGAGTGGATTACTTGAAGACATTGCGAATTCTCAGGATGACGTCTTAATTCAAGAGAAGAGGAATCTAATAGTACAAGGGAAGACGACTGAGTTCAAGATTGGGGCTGATAATGTTTTGCGGTGTAATGGTAGGATTTGTGTACCAGCCATTACAGATATGCGGAAAACGATTCTAGAAGAGGCGCATAAGAGTAAGCTGAGTATTCATCCTGGGGCAACAAAGATGTATCAGGATTTGAGGCAGAATTATTGGTGGCCAGGAATGAAGAAACATGTGGCGGAATATGTATCCACTTGTCTAACTTGTCAGAAAGCGAAGGTGGAACATCAGCGACCTGCTGGAATGTTGCAACCTTTAGATATACCTGAATGGAAGTGGGACAGCATTTCCATGGATTTTATAACCGGATTACCAAAGACAAGGAGAAAGAATGATTCCATATGGGTGATAGTGGATCGACTAACTAAATCTGCTCACTTTTTGCCGGTAAGGACCACCTATAAGGTAGATCAGCTAACGGAGATCTACATTGCTGAAATTGTGAGGTTACACGGGGTACCATCGAGCATTGTATCAGACCGTGATCCGAAGTTCACATCGCATTTTTGGGGAGCATTGCACGAAGCGTTGGGAACGAAGCTACGATTGAGTTCAGCTTACCATCCACAAACGGACGGACAGACTGAAAGGACGAATCAGTCCTTGGAAGATCTGTTGAGAGCATGTGTTTTAGATGATAGGGGAAGTTGGGATGATGTACTTCCGTTGATTGAGTTCACTTACAACAATAGTTTCCACGCGAGCATTGGAATGGCCCCTTATGAGGCTTTATATGGGCGCAAGTGTCAAACGCCCTTGTGTTGGTATAAAGACGGTGAGAATATGATTGTCGGACCAGAGATGGTGCAACAGACCACAGCTAAAGTAAGGAAGATCAAGGAGAAAATGAAGACTTCACAAGATCGCCAGAAGAGTTACGCGGACAAGCGTCGCAGACTTTTGGAATTCGAACAGGGTGACCATGTATTTCTGAGAGTCACACCTACTACTGGAGTAGGTAGAGCCTTGAAATCGAAGAAGTTGACTCCGAAATTCATTGGACCATATCAGATTTCTGCACGAATTGGGCCGGTTGCTTATCGGATTGCATTACCTCCGATACTGTCCAATATCCATGACGTGTTTCATGTGTCGCAGTTGAGGAAATATCTCGCAGATCCATCTCACGTGATCGAACCAGACACAATCCAGCTAAAGGATAACCTGTCGTTCGAAGTACCACCCGTGAGAATTGATGACAGGAAGATTAAGCGGTTGAGGACCAAGGATGTTTCGTTGGTCAAGGTGATCTGGAACCCAATTACTGGAGATGCGACTTGGGAACTGGAGAGCAAGATGAGGGAACAACACCCAGAGTTATTTATCGATGCATAGTTTCGAGGACGAAACTAATTTTAGGGGGGGAGTAATGTAAGACCCATAATTTTAAAGTACCCTTTTATGTATTTTTGGTATATTTTGGATTTTGGCTCGGAGGCTTTTAAGCCAAAGTTAATAATATTTTGGAGTTTTATAATCAAAAAGATATTTCGATGCCAATTAGAATTTCTCGTCGATAAATAAATTGAATTTAACTGCGGAAAATCCTTTACGGAGAATTTAAGGCGTTTCGGGTGAAACGGTAATTTAATAAATATCTAGATTTTGAGATATTTGTTAAGTTATATTTATTATATTTATATATGTTTGTTTGGAGGGAAAAAGAAAGGAAAACTAGAAGGAAGGAAAAGGAAAAGAAAATAGTATATAAAGGAAGGAAGGAAAAAGGAAGAAAGGAAAAACAAAGGAAAGAAAAACAAAGGAAGGAAATTCTAAAATTTCCATCTCCTTCCTCTGAGCCTCACGCAAGCAACCCAAAAATCCATCCTTCTCCATTTTTCGTTTTCGTTGCTTCCTTTCCTTCAAAACTAGTGACCCAAGGTTGGGTGTGAGTTAGATCAAGGTTTTCGCAACTCCACTCTTCCTCTTTGATTCGAAAACGAAGAAAAACGGTTTTGAGATCCAAACACAAACCCCTCTGTTTCTTCTAGATCCAAACCTCATTTCTCGAAGAGATAGAAGGGAAAGTTGCTCACCACCACGCTACGGTGCTAGTGAACTAATTTGGAAGCGGCGTTGCGAGCGGAGATTTTACCGGAATTACTCGCGGTACCGGAAACGCGCGTTAAAGCTAACGTTGAGGTAAGGGCTCCTTCCAAACTTCTAGCTTGCATTAGGGACTTATCTGTAGTTGTGTGGGAAGGAATTTGTTAGGGTTAAATGTATCGATTTGGGGAAAAACGAAACTAGTGCGTTATGGGTAAAAACCTTAGAGTTAGGTTTTGTTTATAGTGATGAATGTTTCGTGGTAAATGAAATTTGATGTATCTGGGTGTTATGTTGCGTGATTTGTGTTCGTTGTATTTGGTGTGTTCGTACTTGATGTTTGTTAATTGGTGTGGTTGTTGTGAATTATGGTTTGAATGTGAAAGTATGTTTGAATTTGTTTCTGTGGAATTTGAAAACCATTAGAGTTAAACGAGTATTAAAAATGGGGAATCTTTTAATACCTCGGTTTACTTAATGTGTATTTGAGGAAAATGTTTAAGTTAACTGGGCGTTGAGAATGGGGAATCTCTTAATGTCTCGGTTACTTAACTATCGTTTTTGAAAATCGTTTCGGTAAATGAGTATTAAGAATGGGGAATCTCTTAATGACTCGTTTACTGAATGTTTTGCGAGAAAATCGTTTAAGTCAAAAGTATATTAAGAATGGGGAATCTCTTAATATGACTGTTTGCTTAACGTTTTGTTTTGAAAATCATTAAGTTAAATCGGTATTAAGAACGGGGAATCTCTTAATGACTTATTTAATTAATGTTGTTTGAAAGTCGTTTAAGTTAAATGGGTATTAAAAATGGGGAATCTTTTAATATCTGCATTTGCTTAACGATTGTTGTGAATGGAGTCTGTGTATGCTCATGCATTTCATTTGGTAAATTGTGTCGACCCGTGATAGGTGACACCTTGGTAAACTGTACTGACCCGTGATAGGTTGTACGTTTACGATTTACTATTTAGTAATTCGTGTTGACCCGTGATAGGTGACACCTTGGTAAACTGTACTGACCCGTGATAGGTGGTACGTTTACGAGTTACTATTTAGTAAATCGTGTTGACCCGTGATAGGTGACACCTTGGTAAACTGTACTGACCCGTGATAGGTGGTACATTTACGATTTACATTTTTGGTGAATTGTGCTGACCCGTGATAGGTGGCACCTAGGTAAACAGTACTGGTCTGTGATAGGCGGTACGTTTACGATTCCCGCTTTTTCTTTTAGTAAATCGTGTTGACCCGTGATAGGTGACACCTCGGTAAACTGTACTGACCCGTGATAGGTGGTACGTTTATGATTTACGCATTTTAGTAAATCGTGCTGACCCGTGATAGGTGGCACCTCGGTAATTGGTACTTTGGCCTGCGATAGGCGGTACAATTATGATTTACGGCCCTTCGAGGAGGGTTTTGGTTTGGAATTCCGAGTCCATGCATTTTGGCATATACGCATTGCATTAGGGTGCTTGGCACACGAGTCGTGTTTGATTGAGTTTTATGATTGAGTGATTTGAATTTGATTTATCGTGTTAATTGCGTTGAAAATGCTAAGTGTTATGTGTTGATTATTGTGTGTAAGTAAGATGGTTATCGAGATCCCAATTGCCGTGGTAATCGCGTAGAAATTGCTAAGTGTTAAGTTGTGAACTTGATTAGGAATGACTTAGGTTAATTCATGAATTTTTGGAAAAATGATCAGGGAAATCGATTTCCCAATCGATTGGTATTAAGTCAGGGGCTTGGCCAAATGAACAAAATCGATTAGCCAATCGATTTTGTAATCAGTTTTTTTGAAAATCCCTTTCGAAATCGATTGCCCAATCGATTGGCCCTTAAGTCAGGGGCTCAGCTATCCTGTCAATCGATTGCCCAATCGATTGAATCAAGCCAGAGTTCAAAATTTCACTAAAAACCTTCAGGAAATCGATTTGGAAATCGATTGGTATTAAGTCAGGGGCTCCGTTATCCTGTCAATCGATTGCCAAATCGATTGATTCAGCCCAGGATTCTATTTTCATTAAAAATCTTCACCCCAATCGATTGCCCAATCGATTGGCTCAGTGAAAATCCTCAGTTTTAGTTGGATGATTAATTGCTCATGAATTTATCCATGTCTTGTTTTATTATGTGTTAATTAGGAGATCGAGAACTGCATTTTACCTTCATTTTCATTGGCAATGTACTGTATGAACTTTTCGCATATTGAAAATCCTGTTAAGGTGCATGCTTAGTTAAAAAATTGTTTTGAGCATTCAAAAACTTAATTGCTATGTGTTAACTGTTATTTTCTGGTTGGTGACCCTTTACAACTATTGTGGAAATCTGGGCTTTGCCCTCAGATGAGAGTCAGGACGGCCCTACCGGTTCGTACCCTACGGACAGGGATGGAGATGGGAACGCTTGACTGCTGTTACGTTAGGAGGATCTCACGGGGCGCGTGGAGATTACTCAGGGTGTATAGCTTTTTGGTAGGATGATCAGATTAGGATGATGTATAGGGACTAGGGGTCCTTCTTTTTGGTTTGGAGTATTTTTAGTTTGGAAAACTGTACTTATACAAATATTATCAGTTTGATATCATCTTTGGATGGGTTCCATGTACCATTTGATGTTATGTAAATGTTTTGGATTTATAATTGGAGAAACTTTTCCGCTGCGTAAATTATAATGACTCAATTATTTATCCAAAAGCATTTCCTCATTTGTTTTACTTTGTTTTATTTTAATTTCTTTTAAAAAAAAAAAATATACCCTCGCTTTGAAAAACGGGGTGTTACAGGTTCAATCATACATAATAGCCGAACACTAACTTAGAGCATGTTTGGTTTTTCATTTCTCAACCTAAATGTATTGTGTAAATGGAAAATGTGGTTTGACTTCTTTTATGGGTTACTTTAAAATTACGTTGACAAACTTAATTTTTCCTCCTAAGTAAGTTTGAGCAAAAGTATCATGATGTTTCTGCATTTTTTATTTTCAGTTTGCATTATTTGTTTCCAATTTATTATCTACTACGCATTACAATTCTAAATACAACTTTGGAAAATATATACCTTTTTATATACATTTAAAACTACATTTAATTATATAATCCAAACAAATTTCATTTTATAAAATGATGTTATTAGAAAAAAATATTCAAACGTAAATTACATTAGAGAAAACTCATTTTTAAGTAAACGTACATTTGTAAAATGCGAATTTTTCAAAAGTAAATTTGCAAACGATAACCCAAACACATAGAAATTCAAATATTGGTGATTTAATTGTTCAATCTAAACTAATTAAACTAACCATGACTTATAAATTATCATTTAAATGATATTCCTATGGTTTAGTCTCTCGTAATTAGATTAATTATGACATATGAATTCTAATTTGTATGATTAAATGTTTCAACCATAATTAGTTAGTCTAACTATTACTTAAAAATTTTAATTTTGATTATTATTAAACGATTCAATTTCAACTAATATACTGACTATTTAACTTTTAATATATAATAAGTTAGTTATACAATGCATTTATTTATCAATTTTGAACCGTGAATGCATTTGAATTTTCATTTTCCACCTTTATAATGTGTTTTCTGTTCCTAACAGGGTTTTAAGAACCAGAGCGATGCTCGACTAGGTCAAAGTCCTGAGTTAATCGATAATTGGTTGAATCAATCGGATATTAGTTGAATTATATGACTGTTAACCTAATTTATATTTAAAATTTTTAAAAATTCAATACAAATAAACTTCATACTACAAGAAAACAAGGATTTTGTGAGGGCCAAAAGCCCTCACAAAGGGTAGAAAGCAGCCACAAATACGCTGGTCACAAACGTTTGTGGCGGCCAAAACAGCCACAAAGGGTGAAATGCACGATGCCTTTTGTGAGGGCCAAAGCCGTCACAAACGCCTTCCTTTGTGAGGGCATAGGCCGCCACAAATGTCTCACTTTGTGAGGGCACAGGCGGCCACAAAGGACAGGCTGATTTTAAAAAGTTAAGCATTTGTGAGGGCATATGCCGCTACAAATGCTTCCCTTTGTGAGGGTTTAGGCCGCCACAAAGGTTTGTCCAGATTAAAAAATAAATATTTTGTGAGGGCTTAGGCCGCCACAAAATATTAAGTATATTAAAAAAATTAATTTTTTAAATTCGAAATTGATGCTTTATTATAATATTATATACAATAAATTAATATGAATATAAATTTAAAATTAAAATTAAAATTACAATTAAATTTTAAATATAATATCAATATAAATTAAATTTAATATATAATAAACTAATCTGAATATAAATTAAAAAAAATTAAAATAAATATTATATATAAAAATATAATATTAATAATAATTAAATTAATTACCACAAAATCAAATAAAACATGCATTCCAAAATTAACAAATAATGTCTTACAAACCCAAAATTTATAAATAATGTCTTACAAACGCAAAATTAAACACACAATAATTAACTAAGACAACATAATTAATATGTGTTCATACAACCCAAAAATAAATTATGAAATTATTCAGATGACATCAATCCTCATAATAATTCCTCTGATCAGCTCCACTCACACCATCATTATTTCCTGCCATGCCCGACGAAAGAAGTCCCTCAAAATTATTATTAATTTGTGTTGGAGGAGACATCATGGTTTGAAATTGGATTTCATCTTCAACTGCACCACCACTAGTCGAAGGAGGAGCCCTAGCTGATTGAGGTTGATTTAAATCTGGTCTGATCAAGCCAGCTGTTGGCATAGTTGGTCGGTATGCAGTTTGATGATCTGGTTGAAGTTGAGGAAGTTGATGTGAAGATGACGGAACATATCGATAATTATGAAAATATTGTTGTTGCTGAAACATTGACTATTGTTGTTGGAAGGCAGAATTTGGAGGATCTTGGTGTTGTTGTTGGAAATTTGGAGGTGGTTGCTGCTATTGAGAGTATTGAGAGTAATTTTGTTGCTGCTGGAATAGTGGTTGTTGATGCAAGTATTGAGGCCGAGGCGGGAACTGCTGATGAAACACAGGAGGAAATGAAAATTGTTGTTGTTGAATTTGTTGTTGCTGCTGAAACTGCTGCTGCTGCTCTTGAAATTTTTGTTTCCATTCCTCATTCAATTTATCAATTGCGACTTGTATCAGTTGTTGTGTCTTTTCTTCTTGCTCACTTGTCCATTGCTCCTTTAACTGGTCAAGATTATCTATCGACGGACGATGAGATCGATCCGTACTAGCATAAGAAGAAGATGTCTCAGTCTGAATATAGCCGGTTGGACCTTTCACAAAGGTTGATGATAAACTACCGGCACCCAGCACACGCCCTTTGTACTTGCCACCACTGATGTTCATAAAACTTGCGGTGTCATATTGTTTCCGCTGCATTGGACCAGCTCGCTGAGCAGGAGGAATAATAGCTTGATGATCATCCCATTTTTTCATAACTTGTTGAAGTTGTTCCTATATAAAATATAAAAAAAATAAAAAATTTAAATAGTTAATAATTAATATATAATAATTTAGAGGTCTAATGAATATATAATAATTACCTGAATCATTTTTGATAATTCATCAGTATACTCATTTGTTTCAGGATTAACATGAAGATATCGATGTATCTCTGTCTGAGTGACCTCCCTTCCAAGTTGCTTTTACTAAAATATTAAATTAATGTCAAGTTTATAAGTAAATGTGATGATTAATTGAATATAAATTAATATAAATTATAAATAGTAAGTAATTACCATATAATATTTAATTTCTCCAGCAGACATGGAACCTCCCTTATGAGTACTGGTACCCCTCTCAGATGCTCTATTAATCTTTGTTTTTTTCTCTCTTCTGTTTGTAAGCATTTGTGTTCCATTTCCTCCACAACGCACTCCAAACATTTTCACCAATCCAATTAGGTCATTTTTCCTCGTCCTTATTACGTGCGTAAGCCAACCTAGATGAGAGACGCTTGGAAAAACGATGGTCAAAAGAAGGCAAAACTGCGACATCATGCTCTCTTTTCCAAGTACATTTAGTTTGTTGTTTGTTTAAATTTAAAAAATATTAAAAATATAATTCAATTAAGCAATCAAATGTATATATAATTAGAAATATTTAACAATCATAATTAATTTAACAATCATAGTTTACATACCCATCTCCTTCTGGAATGATGACAATGCGCTTGTAGCAATCAACACATCCAGGTTCCATTATTTCATCTATGGTATAAGGCTCTACTGGGACCTCAGAATATAGAGGAATTGCTCCACCACTAGTACCAATCGTCGGCATCGGCATGAGAGATAGGTCATTAACAACATGTGGTTTAGCAACTTTTTTCTTACCACGTGATGTTTTGGATATTCCTCGTATTCCCATCGTTCTCGTTCCTCATGATCCTTCCGATCCTCCTGATCCTCCTACTCCCAACACTGAAGCCATGTCTATATATATATATATATGTGTGTGTGTGTGTGTGTGTGTGTGTGTGTGTGTGTATGTACAATTAACATAAATTAATAATGAAATATACATAAATAAATTATAAATAAACATAATTAAAGAAATATATATATATATAATGCATAATTAATTAATTGTCTTCGTCATCGTCATCATCGTCGTCGTCATTTGACGAGTGAATTAAGTCACTGCCGTCATCATTCTCTAATTCTTCTATTTCTTGTTCATCAACTTCTTCTCCAATGTTTGATTCATGACAAAGTTGACTAATAGTCTCATCTCCAATCACATGATCAAAATTTGACATTTCATCCATTTGATATGCAACTTCTTCATTTTGACCTGCTTCAACTTCTTCTATTCCACTCATTGTTCTTGTTTTGGTTGCAGCACACCAACCTTGTTTGCTTCTGACAGTTGATGGATAAGGAACATAATACACTTGTCTTACGTTATGGGCCAGGGCAAATGGATCAAACCGTGGATATTTTTTGCTCATACGAATGTCTACAGTATTGGATATCAAATTTATTTTAGTTCCTCTGCTAGATGGATCAAACCACTTACAGTAAAACAACACCACTTTTTTCGCATAATCTAGGAACGTGTAGTCAATTTCGTAAATATGCTCAATTCTTGATGCTGGGTAGTGTCTGACTTGAAGCTTTCACGTACAGAGCTTACAACTCTTCGAAGTAATTAACAACCACTATCAAAATAAAAATTCAATAATATTAATTACATAAATAACTTCAAATAAAAAATATAAATAAAAAACTACATATATATAATATAATATAAACTTACCAAAATTGAAGCAAGCTTGGACGAATATTTTTTGTAGAGAGGAGGTGGAGAGAATATTTAGAAGGAGGGTTTAGAGATAAGTTAGAAGTGAAAAATGATAAGAGGAGTGGAGTAATATATATAGGATTTGGTTGATCCTTTGTGGCGGCCAAAGCAGCCACAATGAGCAACGGATATGTGGCGTTTGTGGCGGCCTAAACGGTAAAAAATGCAGGACTTTGTGGCGGCCTGGGCGGCCACAACTGGCAACGGTCCTTTGGCTGTTTGTGGCGGCCTTTGCAGCCACAAAAGGTAACGGTCTAAAACTTTGTGGCGGCCTGGGGCGGCCAAAAAATGCAACGTTACTTTGGTTCCTTGGTGATGGCCTTTGCAGCCACAAAGTGTAACGGCTTAGGCTTTTGTGGTGGCCTTTGCAGTCACAAATTGTAATGTCACTTCAGGATTTTATGGCGGCCTTGACCATCACAAAATTTAAATTTTGTGGCTGAAAAAGCCCTCACAAAATCTTAAAAATTTAAGTGGATTTTGTGGCTGCTTAAGCCCTAACAAAATCACAACGTTGTGATTTTGTGAGGACTTAGGCAACCACAAATTCCACCTAAATTTTTAAGAATTTGTGAGAGTGTTTTTTCAGTCGCAAATAAAGACCAATTTCAATTTTTGTATTTGTGAGGGTTTTTTCAGTCACTAATTTGTGAGGGTTTTTTTTTGCCACAAAATGTTTGTAAAGTTGGCCACAAATTAGAGTTTTTCTTGTAGTGATACTTAAAATATTTATTTATTTATTTTATTTACATGTCATGAAAAACCCAAATATATCTTTACATGGAATAGATTTGTTGACTCAGTGGAATAACTCTGTAATAAGTTATTTCGCTTGATAACTCAATATGAACATTAATTTACTCATCTAACTGTCAAATCAAAAAAATTTATTAAAATTCTTTAATACTTTATTAAATAATTTCAAGTAAATGTATTATAAACTTTTTTAAAATATAAATAAATATCAATATTTAAGTTATATAATTAAGAATTTTGAATTTATATTTTATTTACTTATCGTTAATATATTATGTCAATAATTAATAATTAAATTAGCGAAGTGAAATTAATCGATATTTTTTAAATTATTAAGTGGAATAACTCTTGAAAATTAATATCTAATGTAACCCTTTTTCAAACAAAATAAAATAAAACTAATATCACTAAGTTTTTTTTCTTCATGAAATTTGCATTATGTAAACGTGTTTCGTTGAAAAACCTAAAAAGATGAGACAAGAGAAATTCACTAAAAAAAAAGGGACAAGAGAACATGGGGTCGGGGACCCACTTTGATTTGGGAGATAATTGTGCGAAAAAGATGGCCGTATATAAGACGACGACTTCGTCTTTGTCAAGGAAATACGAATCGTGCAAATTAACCGCAAATATCTGACGAAAGCGAAAGCATACGTGCGGTTGCATATTCGTTAATAATGAGGCCGTTAATGGAGGTTATTAACCGTTGAATTTACTAATCCCCAAGCCGAAACAACGGTTAGGAATTAACAATCACGTTTCACATGGGCGTCTGCATCACTATAGACAAACTCACCAAATATTGGGCAATAATCACGGCGGTATACAGCTTCATCTTAATTTATTTTAAGCATTATTTTTATTTTTATTGATGTATTTGTAGCATCATTTTTGTATTCTTGCTTGTGTGCGTGACTCAAAATGTTTGGACGACTCAATAACAACATCCTAGTTTATCTCACCATACTAAAAACAAAAATATTAGGGAATAGATATGAGACAGATTCAATTTTAAAAACTTTTGGACAAATGTATTTTGTAATAATTAAAATTTATACACATAATATATATATCTTTTGTTTTTAAAAGAACAATTATTTTCTGTCGCACTTGAAACTAAATCATTTCAAAAATTTCTATACTCCCACTATAAAGAGTTATTTACACCTAAAAATTAATAATTTGTTAGTCAACGGCGACAAACAACTGAATTCTGGGTAGTCAAATTCCCTTAGTTGAGGGATGATCAAACATGCAAAAAAACAACCGAATATCTGTTAGTCAAATATTTCTTAGGTTTACAAGAATTCAAAAACGCCGCAGAGGCTTAACACTAGTCAAAGTTCAATGTAACATGATCATTTAGCAATTTCGAAGTTGTGCTCATCTTCCACGTTTTTACGGCCACTAGAACAACATGCACAATTTCGAGAAAAAAACACACGAGAATATTGCCAACGAGAGATGCCGAAGAAATAGGAAAGACGAGTTGATCGTGGACCACCACAAATTCCCTTAAACGAGAGTTAGCACATACTACCCACGTAATTAGCCATGCAATACTACATGTTTGTAGACCACAATTTATGGTCACTATGATTAATTTTGCGTATGAATATCAGTACTTTTTATTGATTTACTTTATTTTATGAATTCGTAGTTTAGTAGCTTAAACACCAACGCCATACTTAAAACTCTTTAGGGGTAGTTAAAGAACTCATAGTTAAGGGACAATATTTATTCTTCAGTGTAATTGTTTGAAGCAAAAGACAATTATAAATTGAGAATAGTTAGTCGTTTATTCGGCTAATTCTTAATCCCAACAACAAGAGTGTATACTTCACTAGAAGCTAAACCATTCCAGAATTTGCACTTTTGACTCGGTTAAACCACAATAGTAATTTCCATTTGAGATTAAACCATTCCAAGTTTTTTTACTTCAATCTAAACCAATCTATTAATTTTCACTTGAAATTAAAGCAATCCATAAATATTGACTTGAAGCTAAACTACTATAAGGATTTTCTTTTCTTGAAGTAAAATAACGCCAAAAAGTTTTAAATGAAGTTAACTGATTCTAAGGATTTTATTTAACACCTGATGTAATCTCAAATGTATATCAACAAATCCAAGACATTAGTTGCTTATGAGTCGGCTTTGTACCCTTCTCAGTGTAAAATTAATAGACTAATTTTTAATGAAAATAGTGTATTTTTTTACACAAAATGAATCAAAGTCAATCTATTTTACAAACTTATTATTTTGCATAGTATTTAAAGATCAATTATTTGATTTTAAACAAAAAAAAAAGTCTATGTGGGCGATCCAACAAATGAATGTCTTAGGTTCATCAATGCTTGCTTATATATGAAACTAGGAAAGAGTAAAATTACAATTTAAAAAAAAATAAAAAATAACAGCTGCTCCTTAGTGGACAATTTTTTCATTTTATCAATATACGAAATGGGAAAAATTAATATATACAACATAAATAATAAATATTTGAATTATTTAAATAATTAATCAAAAATTCAATTTCTAATTAATGTATATATAGAAAAATATATATTAAAAGCGATTAATCTCTCAAATAGATATCAAATATTTTTTTTTAGTACAATAGATAAATTAATATCTACGGTTGAACACATGAAATAATAATTGATTTATAAAAAATAAGAAAATGTTGTATGGTGCAAGACAATTCTTTCCTTTGGTACTTCACTTCACTTTCTAATCTTTATTTTCATTTTTTCGATATATAAATAAAATATAATCTAGCCTTAGTTGCAGTTTTGGTCCGTCCCCTCTTTTAGCTGAATCATGAAAATAGTTCCACAATTTTATTTTTCTCTAGTTTTGGTCTCTCAAACAGAATTTTAGTCCAAAACTTGACGAAATATCATTTTTTTTGCGTTTATTAAGTCACACTATGACTCAAGATCTCGTGGTACAACAATTATTCCTGAGATCAATAATCATAAATGTTATGGTGTGTTAAAAAAAAGACACTTTCTCAAATTTTAGATTAAAATTTTGTTTGGGACCAAAACTGAAGATAAATAAAATGGAGAGACTATTTTCGTGATTCAACTAAAATAAAATAACAAAAAATGCAATTAAACCTAATATCTATTTATTCTTACTTTTGTACATGCTTGGGACTAATATTTCGTAATATCAAGTAAGCATATAGGATATTAAAAGATCACTTCTATATTTAAAAAAATAAAAGCTACCCTAACACCAAATTGCCATTGCAAACATGAGTTATTTTATGAAGTCTCATTTGCAAATGACGACTTACTACTATAAAGAAAAGATAAAAGATTGGTATATAATTTTGAAAAGAGAATACATTGATAAAAATATTTCATAAATGGATTATTTAAAAAAAAGAAAAACTACTTTGCAATTTGGAGTGGTTTTTTGTTGGATATTTTTTTAAATAACCCATTTTTCATAAAAATATAGTAATATACGCTCTTTTCAAAACTATATATCAATCTAACTTTTTTTTTTGTCATAGTAAGAAATCAACATTTGCAAAATGTGACTTCCTAAATGAAGCCATTTGCTAAAATGAGCAACGGATATGTGGCGTTTGTGGCGGCCTAAACGGTAAAAAATGCAGGACTTTGTGGCGGCCTGGGCGGCCACAACTGGCAACGGTCCTTTGGCTGTTTGTGGCGGCCTTTGCAGCCACAAAAGGTAACGGTCTAAAACTTTGTGGCGGCCTGGGGCGGCCAAAAAATGCAACGTTACTTTGGTTCCTTGGTGATGGCCTTTGCAGCCACAAAGTGTAACGGCTTAGGCTTTTGTGGTGGCCTTTGCAGTCACAAATTGTAATGTCACTTCAGGATTTTATGGCGGCCTTGACCATCACAAAATTTAAATTTTGTGGCTGAAAAAGCCCTCACAAAATCTTAAAAATTTAAGTGGATTTTGTGGCTGCTTAAGCCCTCACAAATCACAAACGTTGTGATTTTGTGAGAGCTTAGGTAGCCACAAATTCCACCTAAATTTTTAAGAATCTGTGAGTGTTTTTTCAGTCGCAAATAAAGACCAATTTCAATTTTTGTATTTGTGAGGGTTTTTTCAGTCACTAATTTGTGAGGGTTTTTTTTTGCCACAAAATGTTTGTAAAGTTGGCCACAAATTAGAGTTTTTCTTGTAGTGATACTTAAAATATTTATTTATTTATTTTATTTACATGTCATGAAAAACCCAAATATATCTTTACATGGAATAGATTTGTTGACTCAGTGGAATAACTCTGTAATAAGTTATTTCGCTTGATAACTCAATATGAACATTAATTTACTCATCTAACTGTCAAATCAAAAAAATTTATTAAAATTCTTTAATACTTTATTAAATAATTTCAAGTAAATGTATTATAAACTTTTTTAAAATATAAATAAATATCAATATTTAAGTTATATAATTAAGAATTTTGAATTTATATTTTATTTACTTATCGTTAATATATTATGTCAATAATTAATAATTAAATTAGCGAAGTGAAATTAATCGATATTTTTTAAATTATTAAGTGGAATAACTCTTGAAAATTAATATCTAATGTAACCCTTTTTCAAACAAAATAAAATAAAACTAATATCACTAAGTTTTTTTTCTTCATGAAATTTGCATTATGTAAACGTGTTTCGTTGAAAAACCTAAAAAGATGAGACAAGAGAAATTCACTAAAAAAAAAGGGACAAGAGAACATGGGGTCGGGGACCCACTTTGATTTGGGAGATAATTGTGCGAAAAAGATGGCCGTATATAAGACGACGACTTCGTCTTTGTCAAGGAAATACGAATCGTGCAAATTAACCGCAAATATCTGACGAAAGCGAAAGCATACGTGCGGTTGCATATTCGTTAATAATGAGGCCGTTAATGGAGGTTATTAACCGTTGAATTTACTAATCCCCAAGCCGAAACAACGGTTAGGAATTAACAATCACGTTTCACATGGGCGTCTGCATCACTATAGACAAACTCACCAAATATTGGGCAATAATCACGGCGGTATACAGCTTCATCTTAATTTATTTTAAGCATTATTTTTATTTTTATTGATGTATTTGTAGCATCATTTTTGTATTCTTGCTTGTGTGCGTGACTCAAAATGTTTGGACGACTCAATAACAACATCCTAGTTTATCTCACCATACTAAAAACAAAAATATTAGGGAATAGATATGAGACAGATTCAATTTTAAAAACTTTTGGACAAATGTATTTTGTAATAATTAAAATTTATACACATAATATATATATCTTTTGTTTTTAAAAGAACAATTATTTTCTGTCGCACTTGAAACTAAATCATTTCAAAAATTTCTATACTCCCACTATAAAGAGTTATTTACACCTAAAAATTAATAATTTGTTAGTCAACGGCGACAAACAACTGAATTCTGGGTAGTCAAATTCCCTTAGTTGAGGGATGATCAAACATGCAAAAAAACAACCGAATATCTGTTAGTCAAATATTTCTTAGGTTTACAAGAATTCAAAAACGCCGCAGAGGCTTAACACTAGTCAAAGTTCAATGTAACATGATCATTTAGCAATTTCGAAGTTGTGCTCATCTTCCACGTTTTTACGGCCACTAGAACAACATGCACAATTTCGAGAAAAAAACACACGAGAATATTGCCAACGAGAGATGCCGAAGAAATAGGAAAGACGAGTTGATCGTGGACCACCACAAATTCCCTTAAACGAGAGTTAGCACATACTACCCACGTAATTAGCCATGCAATACTACATGTTTGTAGACCACAATTTATGGTCACTATGATTAATTTTGCGTATGAATATCAGTACTTTTTATTGATTTACTTTATTTTATGAATTCGTAGTTTAGTAGCTTAAACACCAACGCCATACTTAAAACTCTTTAGGGGTAGTTAAAGAACTCATAGTTAAGGGACAATATTTATTCTTCAGTGTAATTGTTTGAAGCAAAAGACAATTATAAATTGAGAATAGTTAGTCGTTTATTCGGCTAATTCTTAATCCCAACAACAAGAGTGTATACTTCACTAGAAGCTAAACCATTCCAGAATTTTCACTTTTGACTCGGTTAAACCACAATAGTAATTTCCATTTGAGATTAAACCATTCCAAGTTTTTTTACTTCAATCTAAACCAATCTATTAATTTTCACTTGAAATTAAAGCAATCCATAAATATTGACTTGAAGCTAAACTACTATAAGGATTTTCTTTTCTTGAAGTAAAATAACGCCAAAAAGTTTTAAATGAAGTTAACTGATTCTAAGGATTTTATTTAACACCTGATGTAATCTCAAATGTATATCAACAAATCCAAGACATTAGTTGCTTATGAGTCGGCTTTGTACCCTTCTCAGTGTAAAATTAATAGACTAATTTTTAATGAAAATAGTGTATTTTTTTACACAAAATGAATCAAAGTCAATCTATTTTACAAACTTATTATTTTGCATAGTATTTAAAGATCAATTATTTGATTTTAAACAAAAAAAAAAGTCTATGTGGGCGATCCAACAAATGAATGTCTTAGGTTCATCAATGCTTGCTTATATATGAAACTAGGAAAGAGTAAAATTACAATTTAAAAAAAAATAAAAAATAACAGCTGCTCCTTAGTGGACAATTTTTTCATTTTATCAATATACGAAATGGGAAAAATTAATATATACAACATAAATAATAAATATTTGAATTATTTAAATAATTAATCAAAAATTCAATTTCTAATTAATGTATATATAGAAAAATATATATTAAAAGCGATTAATCTCTCAAATAGATATCAAATATTTTTTTTTAGTACAATAGATAAATTAATATCTACGGTTGAACACATGAAATAATAATTGATTTATAAAAAATAAGAAAATGTTGTATGGTGCAAGACAATTCTTTCCTTTGGTACTTCACTTCACTTTCTAATCTTTATTTTCATTTTTTCGATATATAAATAAAATATAATCTAGCCTTAGTTGCAGTTTTGGTCCGTCCCCTCTTTTAGCTGAATCATGAAAATAGTTCCACAATTTTATTTTTCTCTAGTTTTGGTCTCTCAAACAGAATTTTAGTCCAAAACTTGACGAAATATCATTTTTTTTGCGTTTATTAAGTCACACTATGACTCAAGATCTCGTGGTACAACAATTATTCCTGAGATCAATAATCATAAATGTTATGGTGTGTTAAAAAAAAGACACTTTCTCAAATTTTAGATTAAAATTTTGTTTGGGACCAAAACTGAAGATAAATAAAATGGAGAGACTATTTTCGTGATTCAACTAAAATAAAATAACAAAAAATGCAATTAAACCTAATATCTATTTATTCTTACTTTTGTACATGCTTGGGACTAATATTTCGTAATATCAAGTAAGCATATAGGATATTAAAAGATCACTTCTATATTTAAAAAAATAAAAGCTACCCTAACACCAAATTGCCATTGCAAACATGAGTTATTTTATGAAGTCTCATTTGCAAATGACGACTTACTACTATAAAGAAAAGATAAAAGATTGGTATATAATTTTGAAAAGAGAATACATTGATAAAAATATTTCATAAATGGATTATTTAAAAAAAAGAAAAACTACTTTGCAATTTGGAGTGGTTTTTTGTTGGATATTTTTTTAAATAACCCA
The DNA here is from genome assembly GCF_000331145.2 of Cicer arietinum. Taxonomy (NCBI): domain Eukaryota; kingdom Viridiplantae; phylum Streptophyta; class Magnoliopsida; order Fabales; family Fabaceae; genus Cicer; species Cicer arietinum. The sequence continues at coordinate 45,289,064 of NC_021162.2, read as the reverse complement.
TTTTTCATAAAAATATAGTAATATACGCTCTTTTCAAAACTATATATCAATCTAACTTTTTTTTTTGTCATAGTAAGAAATCAACATTTGCAAAATGTGACTTCCTAAATGAAGCCATTTGCTAAGGTGACTTGGTGTTGGGATAGATATATTTTTTTTTTTTGAATTTTCTTTTAAATACGGAAGTTGTCATTTGAAAAAATGAACTTCTTACATTTTTTTTTAAAAAAAAAATTAAAGGGAAAAAATATAATTATATAATTCATAAAAAAACAACAATACAAATTTTACAAAAATTATGTAGATTGACTAGATTTTTCCATAGCATTTGGACAATATTTTTCGAGTATGACTAGTTAACCGACATAGTCCGTATTTTCTTGACACTTTTTCTCTACCGTCAATTTCAGTTCTAATACATGTACTATTTGTACGATATTTTTTAATTATCTGCATTTTAGGATTGTGATATACACTGTTTCACCTTCAGTAGGTATAAGTGGAAACTCTTTTTTGTAGATTTTGAATACATTAATTAACAGTCTTGTACATGTTAGACAAATGCGCTAATAGTTTTGATGAGCGTAAGAACATGGAGCTATAACATGAGAGCAAGACACTGTTTAGCATGAAATTTTCCACAATTAGACAATTTTCTTTGATGGTTGACTTCAAAATGACTTATTGGTCGCACCTCTCTTAGGTTTATTGTTTCATGCACCATAAAAGAATAAACATTTCGGTCGAATCACATGACTTAATGAGTGTTAGACTTATCAATTTCATATTTAATATCGGGAATGCAATCTTTTGTGTATGCTCGACCTAAACTTAATGGTGTATAATGTTGTTGTCTCATTTCTGTATATGAAACTCCTAATCCATAGTAAGTTGATTGGACCAAAGCATTGATTGGGAGATTGTGTCTGCCCTTGAGAACTGCGTTTATTGACTCGACAATGTTTATTGACATGAGTCCCCATCATCGACCTAGAAAATACGCCATAGTCCATTGTTATGGGGGATATTATCGACCCATCTTAAAGACTCTGGATTTATCATCCTCATTTCACTGCGATAATATTTGAATGATGGCTCACTTAATGCATTTCTTGTTACAAATGAGGTAAAAATTGTCAAGTATTGTGAAGTGATAAGTGGAAAATATACGGAGAAGAATCAAATCATTACCTATACAAACAACTTTTTTTTTTTTTTTTAAGTTATTTGTCCTTGAACTCTCTCATGAAGTTCTTTGTCCTTGAAGTTCCTCGGCCAACACACGCTAGTGCAATAAAATATATATTTTTTCATTAAACATTAGGGTCAGTTAATCCGACACTACGTAAAATATGTCATATGGTATAATTTTTTATTTTATTCACCCTTTTAGTGTTGGTTGGTCAGATGCTCTATTTTCTAATTTATAAAATTAAATATTTTACTCTCATTTTTCCTCTCAATTCACACAAGATACTTTTTTCCCTTCAAACCTGAAACCCTATTCCTTTTCCCCCAAATCGCAAAATCCATTTGAATTGGTTTGTTCTTGTTCAACCTCAATCTGTTCGATTGCTCTTGTTTAATCAGAATCCCAAAACCCATTTGAAACGGTTTGTTCTTGTTCAACCTCTACCTTTTTGCTCTTGTTCTCTCAAAATCGCAAAACCTGATTATGGTCATTCTTGCCTTTTTCTTCTCTTTGTTATGTTCGTTCTATTGATACTCATTGTGTATTGTTATCTTCTCCTTGTTTCCTCTTTTGTAGGGATTTTTTTTTATTGCATTATTTGATGATTGTGTTACCTCTACGTTGGATTTCATAGTAATAGCACAAGTTAAAGCTAAAGTTAAAGAATAATATTGTGGCTTCTCCATCATATAGGTCAGTAATTGCTTGCTATTATAGGAACTAAGATGCTTCCTCTATGTAGAAATGGTAAGATTTTCAGTTCATTTTTTTTTCCATAAAGAAAATTATTACGCGGTCAGCTGCATAATAGACGATTGATAGTAAATTTTAATTTGTATATAGTAGAATATATATTTTTTTTATTCTATTAATGTATCAAAATTAAACTATTTTTAATTTTGTTTTTGACTCAAAACTTAAATAATAATGTCACTGTAAAAGATTTTAGACAATATAACTCAAAACTAAAATAAAAATGTCACTGTAACATATTTTAGACAATATATCACAGATGATAAATTGAAAAAGAGCATGGCCAATGCAAAAGTGAAGCAGAGGCCATTACAGTTTCTTTTATTTTTTATTTTTACAAGTTGGTTTTGGTTTTGGTTCTGTGGGAGAATGCTGTGGTGCAATCCCATTTTATAGTAGGATTTTTAATTCTAACACAACATCTTCATGAGTTAACTTCAATATTGAGACTCATCTTCTAAGGAACATGATTTTATTCATATTATTATATAAGTAATATTGGTCTTCTATTAATTTAAAACATTAACTGAAGGATATATTTAACTGTCTTAGAATATCTATCTTTTAATCAATAGAAGATATTGAACATTACTTGGTGAATGTACTTGAAGAATATACTCAATATCTATATATCTATATATCATAGTTACTTTTTATGAAAGAGTAAGATTTAAATAGATATATCTTTGTATGAATAATTAGATATGATGAATCATTATAACTCTACCTAAAATGGTGTATTTTTTCAAAACAATGATTTTATAAACATGATAATACAATTGAATCAATCTCATCATTTTTGGAGCCATTATTTTTAAAACTTTTTTAAACTTAAATAATGTAAAATTACTTACTGTGAGAGTTTATTTTGGGGCTGCTCTACCTTTTTTCTCTTCATGGTCGCTCTACTTTTTTTTAGCTTTGCAACTATATCCAAACATTTTATAAAGCACATCAAGCAATTGTTTGAAGCAGTGTTGGGGCTCTTTTTCTAAGTAGTCAGTAGTTTTTAAGTAGTCGATGATATTATATAACTTGTGTTAATAGCTTAATTTTTTTTTTTTTTATATATGAATGGACTCTTAATCTTGTTCTCTTAATATAATCTTGTGCAAATATATTCTTGTTTATATTTTTTGTGGTCTTAAGAATTTTGACTATGATATTGTAATGTTGTTGAAATCTGGATATAGATAAGGCATCAATTTTCTATTTTTTATTTCTATTCCAAAACTGATTTTCAATGTCTTAATATAAAAGAAATGGAACATTTAATTGTTGGGTGGACTCAATCCCTAAGTGGAACCCATTAGTTTTTATTAGTATTAGTATTATTATTATTGAAAAAAAAAGAAAAAAAAAGATATTAATGTGCTAGTCCCATGTGAAGGAAATAAAAAGGAATTTAGAATTCCCTAAGAAGTTTGAAGAATGAGAACGGCATTCAGAGAAGAGAAAATAAGAGTTTGGTTCCGGTGGTGGTAATAGGTGTGTAGCAAACTTGCTCCGTTTGATCTACAAATTTAGTAGGTTATTCATATCACTAAGTTTATTATTTTAATATACAATTTGAGTAGTTTTTATCTTCTCTGAGAGTTACTTTGGCATACCCACTTTAGTGGAAGGTTGTTATTGTTGATTGATGTTCCGTACTTGTTATTAGGAAGACTCTCGTGTATCCATTAATTATTATAGTGGAAGTTTTACTGGACTAGGTCCCGTGGTTTTTATTCTCTCAATTTGAGGGAAGTTTTCCACGTTAAAAATTGTGTTTGTCTCATATTTAATTTTCTGCCAATTATTTTTGTTTTGTGGAATTGTATTTTCTGTTTGACCATTTATCTGCACAGGTGTGGGAAAAAATATTTCGCATTATTGAGATAGTTATCGCTAATTATCTCTGATTGTTCCCAACAAAGTGGTATCAAGAGCTCGGTTGATTTGATTTGTGCATTTAAATGGAGGAGGAAAATAAAGGTCCCAATATGATTAAACTCAACTCTTCTAATTATACACTTTGGAAGACTCTCATGGACGACATGTTATACAGTAAAGATTTATATGATCCTATTGAGGGTAACACTGCTAAACCCGCAGATAAATCTGACGCTGACTGGAAAAAGATGAATAGAAAGGCAGTGGTGTTCATCAAGAAGTGGTTGGATCTGAGTGTATATCCACATGTTGAAACTGAAATAGATGCTAACAAGATGTGGGAAAAATTAAAAGAGTTGTATAAACGAAAGAATGTGCAAAATAAAGCATTCTTGATCCGGAAGCTGGTGAATATGAAATACAAAGATGGGGATTCAATGGCAGAGCATATGAGTATTTTTCATAATACAGTGAATTAGTTGACTACCGCAAAAATTAAATTAGATGATGAGTTGCAAGCGTTGTTATTGTTGAGTTCCTTGCCTGATAATTGGGAAGTCCAAGTGGAAAGTTGAAAATGTCAACAGTTAAAGAAAGCATGGTGAATGAAGACACTCGAAGAAAGGAACGTGGTTTGATTGGTTCTTCCTCAAAGTTAGAAGCACCAGTTACAGAGTCACGGGAGAGAAGTCAATCTAGAAACTTCCATAGACGCGATAACTCTGAAAGTCGTAGCAAGTCAAGAAGCAAGTCGAGGACTAAAAAATAAGTGATATGCTATCATTGTGGCAAATCGTGTCATATAAAAAGAAATTGCAGGTTCCTTAAGAGAGATCAATCAAGGGAAAAAGATGAAGACAAAGAGAAGAAAAATTATAAAGATACAACAACAGTTGCATCTGTTAATAATGTCTACATTGTTTGTGATGATAATTCCATAAACCTTGCATGTCAGGATTCGACTTGGATTATTGATTCGGGTGCCTCATATCATGTTACCCCTGGGCGTGATTTATTCTCATCTTATAGTGTTGGTGATTATGGCATGATAAAAATGGGAGATGAATGAGTATGTAAAATTATCGATATGGGAGATGTTTGGGTTGAAACTGGGATTGGTTGCAAACTTCAATTGAAGAATGTTAGACATGTTCCTAATATTCGTCTCAATTTGATTTCGGTGAAAGCCTTGGATATTGATGGTTATCACACTTACTTTGGTGGTGGCGGTATATGTAAAATCACCAAAGGGTCCGTAGTGGTTGCAAAGGAGCAAAGTTCCATTTCTCTCTATAGGATGCCTACGAAACTATGCAAGGAAGAAATGAATTCAATTGAAGATGCATCTTCTGATTTATGGCATATGCACCTCGGTCACTTGAGTGAGAAATGACTCAACATTCTTGCGAAGAAAAAATTTCTTCCTGTGAAAGGTACATCTCTAAAAACTCGCACTCATTGTTTTGTTGGAAAACAACATAGAGTTTCTTTTCATAATACTGGTCCTCATAGGAGGCAAAATATTCTTGATTTAGTTCATACTGATGTTTGTATGATGGATAGTAAATCTCTTGGTGGTGCATCATATTTTGTTACTTTTATTGACGACCACTCTAGAAAAGTGTGGGCATTTTCTTTGAAATCTAAAGATCAGATATTTGGAGTCTTCAAGCATTTTCGTGCAAGTGTTGAAAGAGAAAAATAAAGGAAATTGAAATGTGTTCGATCAGATAACGATGGTGAATACAGAGGTCCATTTGAAGAGTATTGTAGAGAACATGGAATCAGGTTTGAGAAAACAGTTCTAAAAACACCTTAGCATAATGGTGTGTAGAGAGAATGAATCGTACGATTAATGACAGAATCAGATGTATGCTCTCTCATGCAAATTTACCGAAATCCTTTTAGGGTGAAGCAATGAAAACTGCAGTGGATTTGATCAATCTTTCTCCTTCTATTCCACTTGATGGTGATGTTCCAAATAGAGTGTGGGCAGGGAAAGATGTCTCTTACCGTCATTTGAGAATTTTTGGCTGCAGATGCTTTGTTCACGTTCCAAGAGATGAAAAGTCCAAGCTTGATAGTAAATCCAAACAGTGTGTATTCATCAATTATGGTGATGAAGAATTTGGCTATAGATTGTGGGATCCGGTTGACAAGAAATTTTTCAGAAGTCGAGATGTGATATTTCTTGAAGACCAGACTATTGAAGAATTTGATAAAGCTGAAAAATAGAAACCAAATTCCAGAAGTTACATTGATGTTTCGCCTAAGTTCCCTGCAGAAACCTTTGTTGATGGGGGAGATATACATGTATATGATGAGAATGTAACTGATGATCATGTACCTCGCCCTGATGAGCAGGTTCCAGTTGAGGCACCAGACGAGTTTGAGTTGAGAAGATCTACTATAGAACGTCAAACTTCTCAAAGATAACCTCCACATGAGTATGTTATGATCACTGATAGTGCAGAGCCAGAGTATTATCAAGAAGCTATTACAAATGTTGATAAAGAAAAGTGGTTGAAGGCCATGCAAGAAGAGATGAATTCCTTGCATGAGAATCACACATTTGATTTGGTAAAGTTGCCTAATGGCAAAAAAACACTCAAGAACAAATGGGTATACAAGATAAAGGCAAAAGAGAATATTTCTCAACCAAGATACAAAGCAAGATTGGTTGTGAAAGGTTTTAATCAGAGAAAAGGCATTGACTTTGATGAAATTTTTTTACCTGTAGTGAAGATGTTCTCTATTCGAGTTGTGTTTGGGTTCGCCGCTAGTTTGAACCTAGAAGTTGAACAACTTGATGTGAAAACTGCATTCGTTCATGGCGATTTGGAGGAAGCAATCTATATGGAGAAACCAGAGGGTTTCGAAGTCAAAGTTTAAGAGCAACTTGTGTGTAAATTGAAGAAAAACTTGTATGGGCTCAAACAAGCACCCCGACAATGGTACAAAAAATTTGATTCTTTCATGGAGAAACATGGGTTCGATAAAACTACTTCTGACCATTGTGTGTTTGTCAAGAAATTCTCTGATGGTGATTATATTATTCTCTTGTTATATGTGGATGACATGTTGATTGTTGGTCATGACACTAAAACGATTCAATCTTTAAAGAAAAATTTGAACAAGTCTTTTGCAATGAAGGACTTAGGTCCTGCAAAGCAAATTATGGGCATGAAAATTACTCGTGACAGGAAGAATAATAAATTTTGGTTGTCTCAACACAATTATATTGAGAAAGTTTTAGAGAGATTCAACATGAGCAATTGCAAACCTGTTAGTACTCCACTTGCTACTCATTTTAAATTGAATTCTGATAAATGTCCTACAAGTGAGAAAGACAAAGAAGAGACGAAGAAGGTTCCTTATGCATCCGCAGTTGGTAGTTTGATGTATCATATGGTATGCACAAGGCCATATATTGCTCGTGCAGTTGGAGTTGTTAGTCGGTTTCTCTCTAATCCTGGTATAGATCATTGGCAAGCAGTGAAGTGGATTCTACGATACCTTAGAGGCACTTCCAAAGTGTGTTTATGCTATGGAGGTGGTGAACCTGTGTTGGATGACTACACAGATGCAGATATGACAGGTGATCTTGATTCTAGAAAATCTACTTCTGGTTATATGATGACATTTGCAAAGGAAGCTGTGTCTTGGCAATCAAGACTACAAAAGTGTGTTGCTTTATCTACTACTGAAGCTGAGTACATTGCAACAACTGAAGCTTCAAAAGAACTCTTGTGGATGAAGAAATTCCTACATGAGTTAGGCTTCAAACAATACAAGTTTGTGTTATTTTGTGATAGTCAGAGTGCGATCCATCTCAACAAGAATCTGACTTTTCATGCAACGTCGAAGCATATTGAAGTGCGATATCATTGGATACGATATGCACTGGAAATGAAGTCATTTTTAATTGAGAAGATCCATACCGATGAGAAAGATTCAGATATGATGAAAAAGACATTGCCTGTGTCGAAGATGATATAATGTAGAAAGAAGGCCGACATGGTTGAGCAATACCTTCCCACTTGAGTCGTGAGGGGGAGATTTGTTGGGTGGGCTCACTCCCCAAGTGGAACCCACTAGTTTTTATTAGTATTGGTATTATTATTATTGAAAAAAAATGAAAAAAAGGGTATTATTGGGCTAGGCCCATGTGAAGGAAATAAAAAGGAATTTAGAAATCCCTAAGATGTATGAAGAATGAGAACGACATCCAGAGAAGAGAAAATAAGGGTTTGGTTCCGGTGGTGGTAACAGGTGTGTAGCAAACTTGCTCCGTTTGATCTACAAATTTAGTATGTTATTCCTACCACTGAGTTTATTATTTTAATATACAATTTGAGTAGTTTTTATCTTCTCTGAGAGTTACTTTGGCATACCCACTTTAGTGGAAGGTTGTTATAAGGTTGTTATTGTTGATTGATGTTCCCTAATCGTTATTAGGAAGACTCTGGTGTACCCATTAATTATTATAGTGGAAGTTTTACTGGACTAGGTCCCGTGGTTTTTATTCTCTCAATTTGAGAGAAGTTTTCCGCGTTAAAAATTGTGTTTGTCTCATATTTAATTTTCTGCCAACTATTTTTGCTATGTGGAATTATATTTTCTATTTGACCATTTATCTGCACAGGTGGGGGAAAAAATATTCTGCATTATTGAGATAGTTATCGCTAATTATCTAAGGTTTTTCCCAACATTAATATACCCAAAATTGGAACTTTTGTTCTTATTGTTATTAGGTAGAAACTAATGAAGATAAAATTGAATGAGTTTGGAATTTATTTTATAAGACTAAGTAATATAGGATAAAATTGGTACATAAAAACTAATGAAGATAAAGTTAAATGAGTTTGAAATTTATTCTATAGGAATAGAATATATAGGATAAAATTGGTAGGGTTCACTTTTTTGAAAATTTCATTGGTTTACTTGTTTATTTTCAAATCAATGTATAACTTGTTAATGTTGAATTTATTTTTCTTTTGACAGTTGATTGTGTCTTAGCTTTGGTTGTGTTTTTGACAAATTCTAACAAAATCACATACAAGATATGATTTTTGTTGTTGTGGTTGTTATGAGTTTGTGTATGAGTAACCTTGACAAAGTCACACAAATTGAGTTTATAGATCATTTCATACTTTACGTTTCTAGGAAAGAAAAATTTTGTTACAAAAAATGATGTATATTAAGTTAAGTTGGTTAAAACAAAAAAAAGAAAGGAATTAAATGTATGATAATTAATAATGCATATTGAGTTAGGTTGGTTAAAAAGAAAGGAATTATGTATTGTACTGTAGAGCTTTAGTAAGAGACAAAGTTGTTCACACTTGAGGTCGCAAGGCTCATATTGATGTTGCATTTGAGCTCGTATGTATTAAATTCACATTTACTTAATCTTAATAAATAGAATGTTATGATATCTACTTGTGAGTTGTGATCATAAGTTAATTTGACATATTATGAATTGTCTTTACATATTCATATAGTGCTGAATTTATTTGTGGTTTAATAATCTTAATTTAATTTGTAGAGCAATAATCTTCAAAGAGTTATTTTTGACAACCCATAAGAGAAAAAATGGCGCTTAGATTGATAGTCACGCATCATCTACCTATGTATGTTCTTTATTTCTATAAATTTTTTATACTACAAATCAACCAAAAAAAAAGATGATCTCATTTACACCAAGAGTCATAGAAGAGGAATCCCTTTATTATACATGTATTGGTGTAAGTTTGTATACTATCTATATGTTGACTTGTTAGTTTAATTTATTTTAGAAATTGGATCATATATTACCTTTTTAATTTTTTCCATTGATCAAGGAACATTTCAATTTTTTTGGACAAAGTACAAACACAATTTGACGAAACAAGTGGAGATGGTGCTAAAGAGGTAGATGGAGCGACAATACTTAAGTTATAGACACAACCTGCACGGGGTCGCAATCGTGATAGAGTTTATGGCATATGAGACTTCACTTTTAACCTCCGACATTGGTGTATATCGGTTACACAACAATCCCAAAATCCTTCTAATTCCATGATTGAGATGACTTTTGAAGTCGAGAAGACAGCTAGAATTAGAGCTGAACAAATTTCTTAGGATGCAGTAGCCCAAACTCAAGTGGCTACCAAGGTCGCCAAAAATATAATTGTGCAGGTGCAAAAAAAAGAAAAAAAGTTAAAGCAATCTACATTTAGCGTCGGCTGATCCAGCGCTACACGTTTAGTTGACTTTTACTTTATGGTTAATTTTTATTAGTTGAATATGGCGTCGTCTTAACCGACACTAACTATATTGTTGACTTTAGCGACGGCTGACCGAAACTACATAATTTTTTCAAATGACATATTAATAGAGATAAACTAGCGTCGAATGTTCTATTTTTTATGGTAGCATTGGTCTTAGCGATGCTATATTTAGCGTCATATGCCATTTGACCGACATTGTGGATTAACTTCGACCGTTATAGCGTAAACCCTAACACTGATGCTACTCGGAATCTAAATCAACGTTAGCGTCAACTTTTAACACTTTAACGTGGGATTTTGGCCAACTCTAAAAATAGTTTTTCTACTAATTAGCCAATAATAGTTGTTTGAAATTTTTTGAACTACGTAACAGAGTATTATCAAAATATGTAGGTGATACTTCCATTTCCACCATAGTTCTTCGACATGGTCAAAATATGGTTCTGGTTGATATGGTTCAGGTTAGTAGGATTGATAGTTTTGAAAAGAATGAGTATGTTGTGTTTGAAAATGTTAATCAAGGTTAGGTATGGATGACCATCCTCAAACGTTACATATAACTCGATAGAAGTGAGTTGTGACCACTATTAAAGAACATCAAACATGATTTCAACATCTTCGTCGTCTTTAACATTTAACAATTCATAATGACCTAGACATTCGGCAAAGGAGATAGGGTTTCAAAAAACCCTCTTATTATTTTCTAACTTCAACTTTTCTTCAATTTTTTCCTTTATATAAGGTTTCATCTAGAATGAATTCCAATAACTTTTTTTCCCTCACGTTTGAAACATTAATCAATATCTTGTCTTTCACATATTTATCCATTGTAGTAAATAAGAAAAACTATATTTCTTGTTGCCATTGATATGATTTAAAAAACTATGATTAAGTGTAAAGAAAATAATAGAAGATGGTTATGTATTCATAAGATTAGAAAACCGTTCATTTTATCAATGTATTAAGAGTTCTACAAAAGCACAAGAGAGACACATAAGAGAGAATCAATTATCAACTAAGAAACGCCGAACAATGTGTAAAATCGTCATTCTAAAAAGCGGCTATGTGACAAGTAGATTCTTTTTTCTGTACAACTTTGGAAAATTTCCTTTCCAAAAGTCGACCTCGTGCTACCATCTTTGGAACATCTCCATTCCAAAAGGTGACTTTGATTCACAACTTTGGAAAATCTTCATTCCAAAAGGCGACTTCGTGTTGCCATCATAATATTTCTATGCATACCACTAGGAACTAGCAAAAGGCACACCATTGCAATATATTTCTGCTACATCCAATCTTTTGTCCATAAATTCCTCATTTTCAAAGTGGCCTCTTCTTCATTTGTGAAGCCTTGCATGGGCTCCTATTAGTCATCGAAGTCTTTATTTGAACGAGTATGAATTCGTGAAATAGGATCAACTAAGCTTTATGTTACGTTTGTTTGTTTGATAGATGAAATTCTATCACTTTTTTGATTACTAACTCAATCATAATTGTAATGTTTGTATTCAATAAAAATATTTGTTAATTTTCAATGCCTTTGAAACAATATAAATAGCCCAAGTATATAATCATTCTCCACACAAAAAAATTTCACTCTTTCACTCTTCAACATCTACATATTTCTTCTTTGCTCTTAGTCACACTTTTATTGTCACCTAAATGATTTTGTTATGGAATGGTGATAACCACAAATTGATGCTACGATAAATTCAAAATTTTGTAAGCAATACAATTGTTTATGTTATATTATTAATCTTTGCTTAAATATTTTATACTAAGTTATACTGTATAATCTAATGTAGTTTTAAATGTCTTTGGTCCTTGCAATTATAACTTTTTTTGATTTTGGTCCTTGTAAGTCTTTTTATTTGATTCACATCCCTACAAATGTAGTTTCATTTTAAAATAGTGTTCTTCACTTTAAAACCATCATTTCAAACATGTAAGGTCACAAGTTTATAGAGACTAAAAACATATTTAGCATATGTTATATATTTTTTTTACAAGATTCATCTCAAAATTTAAGATCACTTAGTCATAAACACGTGAAGTAACAATGTCGATTTACAAGAAAGGAGGGTTTGAATTGTAAATGCACCTTTTAAAGATTTCTGTTAAAACTTAAGAAAAATACTCAAGATTGATCTTGGTTATGAAAACAGAAAATGGAGAACGTTCTTGGTTTTTTATGTAAAACAAAGAATGTTCCTTGATTAGCTTAAAACAGAAAATCAGTTTATGTTTTATCTTGATTAGTCAATTCAGTATGATAAATAAAGAGAATACCACTCAAAATTTTTATCCTGGTTCACCCAACGTGGGATACGTCCAGTCCTCACACTGTGAGATTTTCCACTATGTGTTTAAAAACAAAGTACCTTCTTGATCTTACAACACCTAGTCTAGATCAACCTTGATCTAATTCAATCTCTATTACTTTCCACCCAGAAAGCAATAACAACACCTATCTAATCTTGATAGAATGTAATCTTTAAACAAACTATAAAGAAATTCTTATAGTTTGAGTTTTTACAATTTGATTGTTTTGACAGAATCTGAGATTTCTCAACTCTTGTTTGAGAATTGATTCTTTACAAAGGATCTAATGATAATTGCGCAAACTAATAGATGAGTATGAACCAGCAGCTGTTTCGCAAAAATCAGAATGTATGATTGCCTCTGTTTTGCAGAATTTCAAGTATGTATGTGATTGATTTATGGATTTCTAAGCACTTGAATTTTTTGCCTTGAATCGGGATATTGGCCTTCTATTTATAGGCTATAGAGGCACTGAATGAAGGTACAAGAGCTGTTGGAGAGGCTCTGCTTTTTGACTGAAACATTATTTCAGAATAAAAATAATCCTTCTTTGAAATAGCTTTTTGACTTTATTGGTTTAGCATTTAAAGCAGTTATGTCCTTTTTAGAAAGTACTCTTGACGTTTCTTCATTGATCTTGGATGGTACATTCTCTGTCTTGAGTCTTGAGTATAGCTTGAGAATGTTGGAGATGAATTACAGGCTATTTCAGAGAAGATGCAGTGTTGCTGTTATTGTGCAGAAAACAGAGAATGATTAACGTTTTTGGTTTGTTAGTTTGAACTTTCTTGAGATTCAATAATCATTTTGGAGTTCCCGTTTTAATTGTTCTGGATTTCCTTTGCAATTGTCTTGTCATATGTCAAGATTGATCGAACTTTCTTGACATTTGATTTTTGGAGTTTGCAAACTGTCATGACTTTTGTCTGTCTTTGAGTCCTTTGATCTTTGAGACCAAATAGCCTTTTTGTGTTTGGATGAATCCTACGTGTTCCTTGCCATGTACTGATTAGATATGAATAATTTCCAGGGCATACTCTTTGTTAAAGAGATAGAAAAAGTTTGACCAATATGCTGTGACGGACAATTTTTGAAGCTGGAGATCATTCTCTAGTTTGATGTAGAATGATCTTGTTGCTGTCTTTTCTATTTTGCTTGATTCTGTTCTTAATTAAATCCACTCATAAACACATGTTAAATTAACATAACATTTTAGAATCATAATTAACTTTCTTAATTAACCTTTGTTTATTTTCATCAAAACTTTAAATATAGAGTTTGTCTCAACAACACGTTGTACCAAATTCTTTAATAATTCAATTGTTGAATCAAGTGGAGTTTGGTAATGTATCACAAATAGAAAGCTTTAAAATAAACAATTCACTTAATAGTGCTTTAGTTGAAAGATGAACACATGAAACCCACACATTTATCTTTCAACGGGTGAATGTAAAATAACATTGGTGTTAGACAAGCTTGTCAACACTTAATAGAAAATTATGTCGTGCATCAGAATCTGGTGTTATGTCGATGGATGGGTTACACATCTACTTTAAACTTGTGTATGGTACCATATGCCATTTATTTCATGAATATGTAATATTGAGTCTCATTTTCCGTTGGTAAAATAAGTAAATATTGTATTTATATGTAATATTGAGTCTCATTTTCCGTTGGTAAAATAAGTAAATATTGTATTTATAAAATTATTAATTAATTCACTAACGTTCATATTTATTTTCGTAGATATAGTGGAAAGGGTAATAATTAATTCACTAACGTTCATGAATATGTAATATTGAGTCTCATTTTCCGTTGGTAAAATAAGTAAATATTGTATTTATATGTAATATTGAGTCTCATTTTCCGTTGGTAAAATAAGTAAATATTAATTTTATATTTTTTTTTTTGTATGCATTCAATTGAATACACTACAACAAAGTTTCAAATTTTCGTCCACCATTTCCAAAGAAAAGAGAGTCTTTGCAAAAAAAAAAAAAAAAAAATTTGCAAGGAACTTGTCCTAGAAAAACCCTATTTAATCAAATGTACTTAATGGACAGAATACAAGGCCGTTTGTGGAATGTGTTTGTCTAAAATTACTGATTTGAATATGAATTTGTATATTTACTATTTATTTTGCAATTTATTTAAATTAATTTCAATAAATTATTCATTTTTATAATTCTTTTGTATTAAAATATTTTAATAATAAATATTTTAATTATTTTAAAATATAATAGAAAAATTAAAAAAGAATTAAAAAAAATACTAAGAGGCGGGAAAGGTAGGGTGCCTTTCACCCGCTTTGTGCCATTGGATCAATCGAATGCTTTAGAAAGAGCCACGTGGCCTTATTGTTTTTAAACTAAAAGCATCAGCAAAAGTTCAAAACAAAAAAACGTGAACTCTAAAAATCTCAGTCTTTTCGACTCTTTCTTCCTCAAGTTCATTTAGAACTCTTTGAACCCTACATTTCCATGGCGTCTTCCTGTTGCATTTTTCTCATCTCACATTTTTTCTTTCTTCCTCAAACTCAACACATTTTTTCTTTCTCTCTCCACTTTTATCTCCAAAACCCTCCTACACCGCACCCTTCCTAGACTTCTTCATTTTTGTCCACAGAGCTTCAATTTCAACCAAAATTATCATTCTTACCGTCGTGGTTGGTAATTTTCCGTGAGATTCCATCCAACACGAGCACCGTCACTAGTTCACTTTATTTTATTTTTTATTTTTTTTAACTTTGTAGTTTACAATCCTCATTTTCACCCTTAATTTTGTAATTATAATTCGGACTTTAATTTTAATTAGGGTTTATGAGGTTTTTGCTTGTATATGTATTTTCATCTAACTTCTTTGTCACCTGGGTTATCAATTTTGTAGATTCCTATGCTTATTAGCATTTGCTATTTTTACGCTTTAATGTAGTAAAGTTCAAACTTTGTATCCATTGTAGCCTAATCTTCCTATACTTGTAATGTGTGTATCTTACCGTGGTTTACATTTATGCACAATATTTTTGTTGTTTCTTTGAAAAAATGTTTGTGGCTTTTTATGCTTTGGGAAACTCTGAATTTTCTTGCCATTTTCTCCTTCCATAGTGGCATACAAATGAAATGATTTCCACCAATAATACTATGGAGAAAAGCCATGATTTTTATTATCGGCGTGTGTAGAATGCTTACATGTTATGTGGTATTTCAATAATATATTTTCTCCTTTTTCCAGGAGATCATAATTCTACAGACTAACACCAAATGACATGGTTCTGGGCTTGATTCACTACGCCAGAAATGACATTTAACAGCGCCCATTTTACAGCGCTTTCTAAACACAAGCGCTGTTGTAATTATATTTTAAAAATAACGGAACCTATTACTAAGCTTTTTATGTAAAGCGCTGTAAAACAAGCGCTGTAGTAGGTCATATAACGTTTGTGCATTACGTTATAAGGATTTTACAACGCTTGTCAAAAAAGCGCTGTAAACGGAAGCGCTTTCGCGAATCAGTTACAGCGCTTTTTTCACAAGCGCTGTAAAACACATGCGCTTTCATTGAAATTAACTACCTATTATAGCGCTTTTTTCACAAGCGCTGTAAAATACATGCGCTTTCATTGAATTTAACTACTTATTACAGCGCTTTTTTCACAAGCGCTGTAAAACACATGCGCTTTCATTGAATTTAACTACCTATTACAGCGCGTTTTTCACAAGCGCTGTAAAACACATGCGCTTTCATTGAATTTAACTACCTATTACAGCGCGTTTTTCACAAGCGCTGTAAAATACATCTTTCAAATAATTATATACGTTGGAAACCCTCATATCCTCTACATCTTTCAAATAATTATATACGTTGCGAACCCTAATATCCTCTACGTACTGTGCGGCCATCTACGTTGGCTAAGGTATTTTTTACACATGATCTGTTATGTTTTGAAATTGTAAAAAATTGTCAAAAACTCATACCACATGATCTGTTCTGTTTTGAAATTGTCAGTTGATATTGGTTTCTTTTTGAAACTTGTTGATATGTTTTGAAAGCTTATTATTTTTGTTACTGCATTTATATAGGTGGTATAATATGGATAGGAAATGGATTTCAGCCAATCGATTGTCAAAAGAGTATGAAATTGGAGTGAAGGAGTTTGTTGAGTTTGCAGTGAAGAATGCAAAAGATCCAAATAGAGTAGTTTGTCCTTGTTTAAAATGTTGTTTTGGAAAACGTGTTAGAGAAGATGAATTAGAAGGACATCTAGTATGTAATGGAATTGATCAAAGCTACACATGTTGGATAAGACATGGTGAGAAAAAAAAAGGAAACATTAATTTTGAGAATAGTTCGACATATGCTTCAACTGACTTCGATACAGATACATATGAGCCGGACCGAGTTGATGAGATTGCAAAAGCAGTTGAAGAAGATCTTCGAGATTGTCCTAAAATGTTTGAAAGTTTGTTGAGTGATGCAGAGAAAGAATTATATAATGGTTGTACTAAATTCACAAGACTGTCAGCGATATTAAAGTTGTACAACTTAAAAGCGAGTAATGGATGGTCTGATAAAAGCTTTACAGAATTATTAACACTCATAAAAGATATGTTGCCAGATGATAATGAACTTCCCAGTCGAACCTACGAGGCTAAACGGATTTTGTGTTCTATTGGAATGAGTTACGAAAGGATTCATGCGTGTCCTAACGATTGCATTTTATTTCGAAACGAATATGAACTACTTAAGGCGTGTCCGAAATGCAATGTCTCTCGATATAAGAAGAAAGAATCTACTCCAGCAAAAGTCGTGTGGTATTTTCCTATAATACCAAGATTTAGGCGCATGTATCGCAGTGAAGAAGATTCAAAACACTTGACATGGCATGCAGATGAAAGAATTAGAGATGGAATGTTTCGACACCCTGCAGATTCCCCACAATGGGCAAAAATTGATCACGAGTATCCTGAATTCGGGATAGAGTCAAGAAATCTAAGACTTGCACTTTCTACTGATGGAATGAATCCACATGGTCTTCAAAGCATCTCACATAGCACGTGGCCTGTGATTTTGGTAATATATAACCTACCTCCATGGTTATGTATGAAGCGTAAGTTTATGATGTTGTCTCTGTTAATTTCTGGACCCAAACAACCGGGGAATGATATCGACGTATACTTGACTCCTCTAATCGAAAATTTAAAAAGTATGTGGGAGACAGGTGTGGAAGTTTATGATGGGTATAAGAAAGAATGTTTCAATTTGAGGGCTATGTTGTTCGGCACAATTAATGATTTTCCAGCATATGGTAATTTATCAGGATATAGCATTAAAGGTCAGTGTGCATGTCCTATATGTGAAGAGAGTACAAATTGGATGCGGTTGAAACATTGTAAGAAGAATGTGTTTCTTGGACATCGTAGATTTTTACCTTATAGTCATCAGTATCGTGGGTGGAGAAATGCATTCAATGGAAAATCAGAGGAAGGTAAAGCTCCTTTAGCACCGACTGGATATCAAATACTTGAAAAAGTACAAGGTTTGACCAATAAATTTGGCAAACCTTTTGCGGGAGAGCTGGTGAAAACTGGGTGGAAGAAAAAGTCAATTTTCTTTGAATTGCCATATTGGAAGTCATTGTATGTAAGACATTTCCTCGATGTGATGCATATTGAGAAAAATGTATTTGAAAGTGTTATTGGTACGTTACTCAATGTTCCAGGAAAGTCTAAAGATGGCGTCAATGCAAGATTGGACTTGGTCGATATGGGAATAAGAAATGAACTGGCTCCAGTAAAGAAAGGAAATCGCACATATCTACCTCCAGCCGCTCATACTCTATCTAGAAAGGAAAAAATTGTTTTATGTAAATTTCTACACGAAGTTAAAGTTCCAGAAGGATACTCTTCGAACATTAAAAATTTGGTTTGTATGAAAGACCTCAAGTTAAAAGGTTTGAAGACCCATGATTGTCATATTATAATGGAGCATTTGCTACCAATAGGTATACGTTCCATTTTACCTGAAAAAGTTCGACTAGCCTTAACTAGATTATGTTTCTTCTTCAGGGAAATTTGTAGTAAAGTGATCGACCCTCAGAAATTACCGACATTGCAGAGGGAAATTGTTGTTACTTTGTGTGAGCTTGAAATGTATTTCCCACCATCGTTTTTTGATATAATGGTTCACCTTACTGTTCATCTGGTTAAGGAGACACAACTTTGTGGGCCAGCTTATATGAGATGGATGTATCCGATAGAACGATATATGAAAATATTAAAAGGGTACGTAAAAAGTAGAAGTCGACCAGAAGGTTGTATTGCTGAACGATACATTGTTGAAGAGGCTGCTGAATTTTGTACTGAATATCTGTCCAATGTTGAATCCATAGGGCTTCCCATGTCTCGTCATTCGGGAAGACTATCAGGAGAAGGGATAACTGGAAGGAGACTACTGACTATATCAAGGACAGAATGGGAGCAGGCACAATTGTATGTTCTGCACAATGATGATGAGGTTCAACCGTATGTTACAATACACATTGATCAGTTATCTCGTTTGAACATGAATAGGAATCAAAATTGGATAACTCGAGAGCACAATCGAAGTTTTGTAACATGGTTAAAAAATCACATAATGTCAAAATTTGATATAGACCCCGGATCAATTTCAAATAGATTGAGGTGGCTAGCAAATGGTCCGAGCTTACATGTCTTTTCTTACACTGGTTATGTTATTAACGGCTACACATTTTATACCAAAGAACAAGATGATCAGACCACTATGCAAAATAGTGGAGTCACTCTCGTAGCTGAAGCGATGCATGTCTCAAGTGCAAAAGACAAAAACCCAATATATGCAAATCTATCATATTTTGGGGTTATCGAGCGCATATGGGAGTTAGACTACACAATGTTTCGTGTTCCCATATTTGGTTGCAAGTGGGTCGATAATAATAATGGCGTTCGGATTGATGAGTCAGGATTCTTGCTTGTCGATTTTAATAGGGTGGGATACAAAGACGAGCCTTTTATTTTAGCGTCGCAAGCTCAACAAGTGTTTTATGTCACTGATCCTTCTAATGATAAATGGTCTGTTGTCCTATCGACCAATAAAATAAGTGATGATAACAATAATGATGAAGATGTTGGTAATGATCTTTTATTTGCAACATCACAACAACCACATGAAATTGATTCAACTGATGATGGTTTATATCTTAGAGATGATCATGATGAGGGAATTTGGATTAATCCATCGTTTCGTATTGTAAATGGACAAACAAATGTGAATGTCACCAGGAAAAGAAGAAGGGCATCTTAATGTATATATATGTTTAATTGTTTTATATAAGCTATGCATGTAATCTGAACTGTGTTATTGTAAATATGCATGTAATCTGAATTGAGTGTTTTATACTAAGTTCTGATTAATTTATTTTCTGATTAATTTATTTTCTGCTTATATTTAGCTTGATTTGAGTGTTTTATACCAAGTTCATGTAACAATGAGTGTTTTATATTTAGCTTGATTTACATGAACTGAACTGAATATAAATTAGTAATTTACATGAACTGAACTGAACTGAATAGAGAGATTCTCTTTTGCTCAGTGCATATATATATATAGATTCTTCAGAATACTCATTTCTAATAATTCATCATCTCCTAAAGTATTGTGATAAAGACAATGATAACAATATTTTTAATCCAATAAACAATGATAAAAATGTTTTTAATGTCATCCCAACCCAAATAAACCAAACACAAAAATAAAATAAAGAGACATTTTACAGCGCTTATCTTAAAAAGCGCTGTAAAAGATCCTTTTAAAAATAAAATAATGAGTGTTTTATACCTTTTACAGCGCTTTTCACACAAAGCGCTGTAAACGACTCTTTTGAAAGTGAGTAAAAAAGACATTTTACAGCGCTTATTTGACAAAGCGCTGTAAAAAAGCTTTAAAAATAATATTCATCAGACACCTAATTTCTTCAAACACCTTGTACGCATCATGGGAATCCAAAAAACATCAGACACAAACCCATTTCTTCAAACACCTTGTACGCATCATGGGAATCCAAAAAACATCAGACACAAACCCATTTCTTCAAACACCTTGTACGCATCATGGGAATCCCCAAAAACACCAGACACAAACCCATTTTTCGCAACATGGCAATGATCCTGAATACCAATTAAGTTTCGATTTAAGAAGGAAAGAGAATGTAAAGAGATAAAAAGGGTGTTGAGGTGGAGATTGAATTGTGAAAGAGTAAGCTTTGATGTTTGTGAAGAAGATGCATAAAAGGAGAAGAGTTTGGTGAAGAGGAAGGGATTTTTGTGGTGACCAGTTACTACTATGTGGGTTTTGCATGCATGTTGAGCTTGTTTAAAAAATAACATAACATAACAAAACACAAAAACAATAAGGCCTTTTACAGCGCTTATTTGGAAAAAGCGCTGTAAAAGAGCCTTTTAAAATTAACATAAAGAGACATTTTAGAGCGCTTATGTGGAAAAGCGCTGTAAAAGGCTTTAAAAAACATTCATATAACATAATAACACACGGAGGTCTTTTACAGCGCTTATTTGGGAAAAGCGCTGTAAAAGAGCCTCTTAAAATTAACATAAAGAGACATTTTAGAGCGCTTATGTGTAAAAGCGCTGTAAAAGGCATTCAAATAACATAATAACACACGGAGGTCTTTTACAGCGCTTATTTGAAAAAAGCGCTGTAAAAGAGCCTTTTAAAAATTTAACTAAAGAAGCCTTTTAGAGCGCTTATGTGTGAAAGCGCTGTAAAAGGCATTCATATAACATAATAACACACGGAGGTCTTTTACAGCGCTTATTTGAAAAAAGCGCTGTAAAAGAGCCTTTTAAAAATTTAACTAAAGAAGCCTTTTAGAGCGCTTATGTGTGAAAGCGCTGTAAAAGGCATTCATATAACATAATAACACACGGAGGTCTTTTACAGCGCTTATTTGAAAAAAGCGCTGTAAAAGGCATTCAAATAA
Source organism: Cicer arietinum (assembly GCF_000331145.2). Taxonomy (NCBI): domain Eukaryota; kingdom Viridiplantae; phylum Streptophyta; class Magnoliopsida; order Fabales; family Fabaceae; genus Cicer; species Cicer arietinum. The sequence goes on along the minus strand of NC_021162.2, from coordinate 45,267,637 downwards.
CATAATAACACACGGAGGTCTTTTACAGCGCTTATTTGAAAAAAGCGCTGTAAAAGGCATTCAAATAACATAATAACACACGGAGGTCTTTTACAGCGCTTATTTGAAAAAAGCGCTGTAAAAGAGCCTTTTAAAAATTTAACTAAAGAAGCCTTTTAGAGCGCTTTACAAAATAAGCGCTGTAAAAGGCTTATAAAAAGCGCTGTAAAAGTGTTACGTATATATAACAGTTACCTCTTCAGTTTCCTCTTCATTACGTAACCTTCATCTCAACCTTCATTTCTTCTCTTCTTTTGCAAACCCTATCATCCCGTCCTTTACGAACCTTATTTCCACGATCATCTCCTTCATTTCGAACCTTATTTCCATCCAAGATCATCTCTCCCATTTCACACAATATATTTTCATTGAAATACGTAACCCTCATTACGTATTTCTTCAAACCGTATTTCTGTGAACCATATTTCTGTGAACTTTCTGCAAACCCTCTTTTCTTTGCATTTCGTCTTTCTTCGAACCATCATTATTCAGGTATTGATGTTATTAAATTTTTGTAATCATTAGAATGCATGTTGAGCTTTTTTAAGATATACTGATACATGTTGAGTTTGTTTATAATAATGCATGATCCATGTTGAGCTTGTTGATGTTATACTAAAGTGCATGTTGAACTTGTTGTAGTTAAATGGATACAAACAAAGATTTAGAAGTTCAAAATGAAGAAGTTGGCACCTCTAAGACTTACGAAAAAGAAGTCAAACGTGGTGCAACTATCATGCAAAGGGTGATTAAAGCACGGAGCAGTGGCATTAAATTTGAGGTATACTATATATACTCTGTTTGCTGTGTGTTTTTTTATCTTTTTTTAGGGTTTAGGGCATGTACTTACTATATGAGTTTATTAGGTTGGCTGGAACGAGAGTGGTCAGCACTGATTGTCTGTAATATGTTCTGTTCTACTGATTGTGAAGTGATTTTGGATCAAAAATAATTTTGGATACAAAGATAAAAGACAACGCTTTTTAAAAAAAGTGCCATAAAAAGCTAAAAAGCACTTTTCATTTCAAATAATTAATTTACAGCGTTTAAAAAAAAAAAACACACATTTTACAACGCTTTTTTTAAAAAGCGCTGTAAAATGTTGTTCTAAAGCGCTTTAATGGTGCACCTTTTACAGCGCTTTCGTGAGAAAGCGCTGTAAAATGTACAAGAAAAGCGCTGTAAAATGCAGACCCATAATATGAAATTATGGGTGGGCATTTTACAGCGCTTTTTTGAGAAAGCGCTGTAATATGCACACCCATAACTCATATAATGGGGTGCATATTACAGCGCTTTTTGTGAAGAAGCGCTGTAAAATGTGCATAACAAGCGCGCGTTGTATTTACATGTTTTATAGCGCTTTTTTAAAAGCGCTGTTGTATCATTTACAGCGCTCGTTTCCACAGCGCTTATTTTTTTGAAAAAGCGCTGTAAATGGCTTAAAAAAAGCGCTGTAATATGCGTTTTTTCGCGTAGTGATTGTAGCTAATGTGGCTGTTTATTTATTTATTTTGGAGAACAACAAATGAAAAGTTTATGCTAAATAACTTTACTGTGAGTTTCTAGATTTATAAAGTTTATGCTAAATACTTGTAGATTTATTTGCCCAGCCTTTGCTTTGTATGTAACTCCCACCTGTCATAATCATATGGGTTTATCAAATGTTTCTTAGGAAAGTCGTCAATAGGATTGTATTGTTACAGTGGTTATGATATATTAACTATTTTCGTTGTTGATGTATTCATATATATCAATATTCTTACCTTATTTATTGAGGATAGAAAGAGAAAATGCAATATTTTTATACTTTAAACAATTCTTAATAGCCAACGTATCCTAATTTTCTAGTTGAAGTTTAATTTTTGGAGATACTATGACACGCTCAGACCAAATTCATGCCTGATGCATGTAGATTAGTGTAGATTCTATCAAAGTAATAATGATTGTTGGATTGACACTTTACCAGCTATTGAGGGTTGGAATTGGTAAATGTGTTGTTTTGATGTGATTTTGTGTTGATTTTACTTCATCTAGAGTGCTGATTCATTTATTTCTGTTAACAGATCTCTTTGGACAATATTAAAAGTGGACGCTTGCACACTTTGATGACCAATGCATTCAGTCATGTACAATTGAACTGTGCGTAACAATATTTCTTCTGTTTTTTTTTTTTAACAATTCTTTTGTTCTGGAAGGGTTCTTTGGAGAGACCAGGTTAGGCAGCGCTGACTACTTATTAATATCTCTCTATGGCCGAGAAAAATGGGAAATCTATAGCCGTATCTGTATATGAGGTTGATCATCAGGACATGCTGCCGAGTTTCTGAATTTATACATTACTGCAGATTCTGCCGACAAAAGGCTCCACCCAAAGAGTTGATAACACAAGCAAAAAGACATCAACACTGCTCAAAAGAATTTGATACTTAGAATTCAAGATTGATTATAGGAATTTTGTAAAGTAGAGATAGGATATATTTGATATTGAATTCAACACCGCTTGTTCTATTGTAAAGTATTTCTTTTTCGCTATAAATTTGTAGCTATTTTTAAATATAATGAATTGAGTATCTTTGTTTCACTATATTTTTCTTGTCAAATTCATTAAATGATTCATAAAAAGCAAAATAGATTTGCACAAAAACACAATAATGCAACAATGATATTATGTGAATATTAAAGCAAAATTATGCAGGATACACAATATAAAGCAAAATAGATATGGAGCATATGTGTTACATCTTCCAATTCTTTACGCAACATATCACTATGAACTAAATGCTTACAAGTCTAAATTCATCAATCGATAAGTATGGTACCAAAAAATAGTAAATACTAACATAGTAACATCATTAATATACCAAAAGTATTGCTTAGTGGCAGTCACTCCCAATCAGTATAATGTTGGAATGTTTGTCTCATCAAGGGGTGCCTACATAATAATAAAAACTAATTAACATTATAATAGATTTAAAAGAAAGTATTCTCCATTTTAAAACACAAATAAAATTACCATCAACAATGTTGTGAAACTGAACTGATCCTTTTGTGTTTGTGGGAGCTTATAAGTTGGAGGTGCTGAACAAGATACTTTGTCGAGCATGTGACTTTCTCCAAGTTTATCCTAAAATGATTTTCTAAATTAAAACCAATCATAATGCATGTAAAATTCAAAAATTGATCCATATATTAACTTATATACCTGAGCTTTTTTCCTTCTAGATGAAGCTTTTTTCTTTTCAATAAAACTCTAAGGACGCTTATGCATGTGTCTCTTTAAGTTAGGTCGTTTCTTTAATCTCGTTGATTGCATAACATTATTACTCACAAAATTTGGGTTCTCATTAATTTCATTGTCTATGACTTGTAAGCGAAATTCCTTTATTTTCTTACACATGACATCTACATGGTTATCAACAATCTGAAGGAGTTCTTCACAACGCGATGCCTCGGCCACCACTCTAATAAATTTAGAGACAACTTGTCTAAACTTCCGTGTTCGAGATAACTTTGGATCTCCTACAACCTCTTTTCCCCTAAAATCTTGCACAAAGCCACAACGAGCTTCTCTTGTCCACCTTCTTAAAATATACTTCTCAGGAATGACCTTTATATCATTTGCTTCAAACACTTTCAATGCATATGAACAAAGTATGCAAAATGTCTCAAACTTTCGACAACTACAAGTAATAGAGGTTGAAGCACGATCGAATGACACTCTCCAAAACCCTTCATCTTTAACCATAGTTATGACATATTCACATAAAGAGTGAGACTCGTTTCTCTCTAATATCGATAAAGCTAAGAACAACTTAAACTCGTTTTGAAACAACTCAAATACAACGTGCATGTACACTTTTCCCATTTGTATCAATATTGGTGACAACTTGTATCTTAACCTCGCAAGCTTATGTGAGGACTCATACTCATAACTCAACTCGTTGCTTCTCTTCTCCTCAACAACTCGTTCAAAGTGCTTGAAGAATTGTATAATATCCACATTGGGTTTCATACCAGATTTGAAGTGAGCATTCAAGCTTTCATTGAGTTGGGTACTTCGCATGCCAGGAGTGAACGCTTCCTTCATGTAACAAGCAACCCATTTTTTTTTTAATAGCATAAACTGATTTGATCCAATTACTTTCATGAACATCATATTGATTGATCAAGTTTGTCCAAGCAGTCTCAAAATCTGCTTCAACGTCAATATCATACATGCATTTCTTGAAATCTCTTAAAAGATAACTTCCTCCCTTCATCAAGTTCCCAAGGTGTTTAATTCCATTTTGCAACAAGTGCCATGTGCATAAACCATGGTGAGTTTCAGGCATGACTTCAGCCAGTGCCCTGGCCATTGCTTGATCTTGATCAGTGAAAACAGTTTTTGGTTTTTTATGGTTGTGTGCTTGTAAGAATGTATCAAACAACCACTTAAATGACTCAATTGTCTCATCATTCAATAGTGTTGCACCGAAAATGATCGAACTCCTATAGTGGTTGAAACCGAAAAACAAAGCAAGCGGTCTATTAGCATGATTGGTACAATATGTAGTGTCCAATGACACAACGTCACCAAAATACCTGTAATCCAACACCATATTTGCATCACACCAAAACACATTTGTGATTTATTCTTCTATGTCCATTTGGCATGCGTGAAAAAAAGATGGATTTTCCAACAATTGTCGTAGAAAATATTGTGAAAGACAACGAACATCTCTGTACATCATACTTTGTCTTCTTGCACTGAGGTAATTTTTCACATCCAACCGTGTAAATCCAAGTTTTGCTCTATTTCCTGCATGTGTGCTCATAAGTTGAAATGTTTACTTTTGCCTTAATCCAGAATCATCAGCCAAATCAATCTCATATGCTTGGACTTCAGTTATCTTCCTATGTGATGCAAGCATGTTTGTTGTCTCTGGAAGTTGTAGAGGATGGTTATGATCCTCTACAAATTCATGGATGACAAAATTTCCATTTTTGCATACAAGTGAAATTCTTGCTTTACAACCCGTTCTAGTCTCGACTCTATGGATGTTAACAAAAACATATCTCTTATCTATCTTCCGTACCCCTTCCTTGGAACAAACAAACCTACAAGATGATATAGTGTCGCCTTTATTCTTGTTCGCATAACGTTTTCTAACTCCAAAACCAGCATGGGCACTGCATGTAAGCCAAAATTGATAAGCCACATCTATATTATCAAATTTCATACCAACCTGTGGCTTCCAATCAACATTTGAAGATGATATATTTGATCAAACTTTCCAAATGAAGTAACCTAAACATTTAATAAAATAATTAAATGAAAGAAAAAGTATGGAATAATGAATGAACCATGTATTGTTTTGTTTTTTAGTTAAAAAAATGTGTTGCTCTGTTTTGCAAGTATCACAACTTGAAAGTAAAAAAACAAGTATAACAAAAATAGCTCTACAAAAATAATTTGGCATAACTAATAACATTCTACTCTATTATTATAACAAAATTAATACAACCAAGATAAACATAATAACTTCCAACTCTTTTATCCAGTAATTAGAAGAAAAAAAATTAATCATATTTGTGGAAAAAAAATTTAATGGAGTTCTTTTATTACCCGAATATGACAATGTAGAAAGTAGATTGATAACAAATTGTAGTGCACGAGACAATAGTGGCGCGCGACAGTGGTCAGCGGTGGTGGTCAGTGGACAGAGGTGTGGGGGATGACGACGAGGTCACACGGTGGAGTACCTTTTCCCCTACGTGACACGTGGTTGTGCCTTGATTATAAAACGTGACTGTGTTGAGTTTGAGGAAGAAAGAAAAAATGTGAGATGAGAAAAATGCAACAGGAAAATGCCATGGAAATGAAGGGTTCGAAGAGTTCTAAGTGAACTTGAGGAAGAAAGAGTCGAAATACTGAGATTTGGAGAACTAAGTCCCCTATGTTGAGTATGTGAGGCTTTAATTTCTTGATGTATTTGATTGTTATTCTTTGCATGATGATGGCATTGTTGAGGGCTGCAATGCTCATGTCCTCGTCTAACATGTCAAGCTCTTCCCTTACTTTTGTTTTTATTTTCAGTCTTACTCAAGGAATGGGAGGTTCTCCAACTAAGTTTTCCAATTTCGACTAGGATTATAGCTTTGATCCTATCAGTAAGCTGGAAATGAATTTTGCATGTGGTTGAGTGCGGTGTTGTTTGGTAATCCCAAATAACATGCGGTAGCTCTTCGACCCAATTTACTTAGGCTTCATCCGATCTTCTTCTCAACCCTTGTATTATCACCTTGTTAGCCTCTTTGGCTTGTCTGTTGGATTGAGGGTGTTCCACATGAGTGAAATGTTGAGTAATCACGAGTTCAGTGATTAAGGTTTGAAAAGATTTATTTGTGAACTATGTTTCGTTGTTAGTGGTGACTACCTCGTGTATTGTGAAGTTCGTCAAAATATTCTTCTTTGAGAAATGGAGTGTGTATCTAGAAGTGATCTTAACTAAATGTTCAAACTTATATCCAATTGGTGAAGTAGTCGACTTCCACCACTAAATATTTCCCTTGTCCAATAGCTAATGAGAATGGTCCAAGAATGTCAATTCCCTGCCAAGCTAAAGGACAAGACGAATTCAACGTGTGGAGTTATGTTAAGGGAGCTTGATGAATGTCGGCATGTTGCGTGTCTTTCTTCATTGTCAGTCACATGTATCCGACCCTCAGACATTTATTTTCCAATGCATTTCCACCTATATGTTGGCCATAAAATCCCCCATGGACCTCTCTTATTACATAAGTTTCTTCTTTATTGCCTAACATTTTAGATTGGTGCAAAAAATCTGAGTTTTTATAGTTGTCCTTATATTATGGTAAATGTGCAAGCCCTTCTTATAATTTGAGAATTTCGGTCATCTTGGAGGATCCCACTCAGGATGTAATCTGTTATTTGAATCATGCAACTAGTAATGGGTGTTTGGATTGCTAGTACATTGGGGCCAAGTTCGACGCTTTGTCTGTTTCAGGTTTCTTGAATCACTGTTTTGTTTCCTTCGGGAACTCGCATACTCACAAACTTAGATAGGACGTCGGCCCTGGTGTTTTCTTCCTTTGGAATGTGCTCTATCTCTTCTGTGTCAAACATGTTGTCTTTGGCTTAATAATCCACTTTTATGTAAGATGCTTCCAATTGATAATTCATTTTCACTTTCACATTTTGAGCACCCATTTCTTACCCTAGATTAAATCCTAGAAAATAAGCATCATTCAACACTTGGTTGTTGGAGGTGGGGAATGAGAGTTTTAAGGATATCTCTACCATGATCCCAACATTATTTACCAATAATAGAATTGCTCCACTTCCCTGAGAGTTTGAAGAGCCATCAATATACATTGTCCATTCTTTAGTAGTTTCTTTGTTTGACATTTTCATCCCCACAATGAAATCGGCCAACGTATGAGCTTTAAGCGCTTTCCTTGATTCAAAGGTAATATCGAATTTGGATAGCTCTATCGACCATTTGGTCATCCTTCCGATGATGTTGGGTCGAAACAAAATCTGCTTGATAGGTAAATGCATCATTTCTATAATTGGTTGGGTGAGGAAATATTGCCTTTAATCTGCATGCTGCAACTATTAATTCCAATGTCACCTTTTAAATTTTCTGATAATGGGTCTCTGTTCCTTGTAAAAACTTACTAACAAAGTATATCGATTGTTGCTCTTTGTCAGTTTCTTTATTTAGCACGACGCTTACTGCCTCAGTACTAATGGATAGATAGATGAATATATTTTATGTTGAATTTGGACAAGCTAGTACGAGTGGTTGTGAAAGTGTAGTCTGTAACTTTTCTAAAGCAGCCTCACATTCTAGTGTCCACTTGAATTCAATATCTTTTTTTATCAACTTGTAGAAAGGTAATGCGTGTTGGGTGGATCTTGCAATAAAATTAGACAATGTTGCTAACATTTCGTTGAGCTTTTGCCTGTCTTTCTTTGTGTATGGGTGGCATTTAAGCTACTTCATTTCACTAGTTGGGGTTCTCCTAAACTCCTTTTTCAGTGAGGTAAATCCCAATAATTTCTCTAGATTAAGCCTCTTTTTATACTTTTTTACTTCGGTGAAAACTTCTTTTAAATGAGTAACATGGTCAGGCTTTTCTTTAAATTTGACTATCATGTCATCCATACACATTTGTAACATCTTTCCAATTTGATTCTAAAAAATTTTGTTGGTCGTTCTTTGATAAGTCATAGCTTTATTTTTAATCTTGAAGAGCATAACATTGTAGTTGTAATTTTCAGAATTTACCATAAACGTTGTTTTTTTTTTCTTCCTATGTGGTGGATGCATAGGGATTTGATTGTAACCTGAATATGCATCCATAAATGTTAAAAGTTTGAAATCAGAAGAGTTATCTACCAACTTGTCTATATTTGGGAGAGGGTAAGCATCCTTAGGGCATGATTTGTTGAGACCAATATAATCAATACATTGACGCCACTTATTATTGCTATTTTTGACAAGTACATGAATGGAGAGCCAAGTTGTATACTTGGTCTCGGTTTCAAAGTTAGCTCTCAATAAATCATCAACTTCCTTCTTGGTAGTTTTGGCTTTCTTTGGCGACTTTGTGAGGTGGTGTTGTGCAACCTAATGGTACTTCAGATCAATAGAAAGTTTATGACAAGTAACCTCAAAGTTAATTTTTAGCATCTCGCCAGTAGTCCATGCAAATAAATCTATATTTTCCTTCAAGCAAGTGATGAAATCTATTTTTACTTGTGGCAAAGGTCGGCTCCTATATTCACAACTCTTTTTCCGACTTATCTCTCATCTATAATTCTTCGAAGGAACCGTCCAAATTTGGTCGTATTTATCCTTTTTTATTGAGTCAACTTCTCTAAATATCATCTCGTTGTCCATCCTAGCATCAATATTTTCATTAGTACGTTGATGGTTGAAACATTCCTTTCTGGTACTACAATCTTGTTTCATTTGTGTCGATCTTTGAATTCTTTAGTGAATCTAAGAAGCATTGCTTTGATGCTTCAAGATCGGCCTTTATGGTTCAACCTTTTTCATTGGTAGCATGATATCCTAGTTTTAGCTGGACAATAGATGAAACTGCTCCTAATGTTCCTAAACAAGGCCTTCCATGATCGGATTGTAGACAAATTTGTAGTCTACAACTAGAGACTGAGTTTTATGGTTTTTGTATGAGCTTTATCGTGAATAATCTTAAGAACATTATATTGCATGAGCTTCCTTGACAAAATGTGGAGAGGAATTTGATAATTTACGACTCTCTTAAGTAGGTCATCGTCATAGAATGATATCTGCGGACGTCTCTTTTTCCTCAATCCCATGAATTTTTATTGGTTACATGATGAAATCATCTCATTTAGCTTTCTCTTAAAGGATTTCGAGCTACCTTGTTCAACATTTGGAAATCCTCTTAATATGACGTTTACTTCGGCAAAAATAAACCATTGCTTGTACAATTGCTCTATCATTCTGGCTATGATTGGAATCTCCTCCCAACTATAATATATTATTATGTAGACGACCATGACTTCAAGAATGTTTTCCCACTAGTTGTAAGTGTTTTCCAAGACAAACATTATTATGGGGACCTCCTTGTATTTGTCGTCCTCAACAATAGCTTTACCCTTCCCTTCACTTGGAGTCACGTCAGGTTTGGTAGACGGTCTGGGCGACCTTGTCCTTGTCGCTCGCCCTTGACCATATCCCTTGTTTTTGTTGGTGTACTTTGTTAATTTTTCTTTTTGTATCAAGCTCTTAATAGCAAATTTGAATTGGACACACTCTTAGGTTGTGAGTTAGTGGCCTTTGTGAAACCTATAGTATTTCCTATTACTGGTCTAGGATTTTTCCCTGATCAATAGTGGGAACTTAATGTTATTGTCTTTAAATTCAACGTCGAAGCATTCTTTTAGGATGCCTTACCGCGTATTGGTAAGAGGGGGTGTAGTTCTTGTACTGAGGAATAGGATCCCACTTTTCTCCTTTTTTCTCCCTTTCTCTCTTGAGTCGTCCTTCCTTCTTTCTTTTTGGAATGTTCTCATGTTTTCCAGAATCAAATATGGCTTCATTGACATTCAAATGTTTTTCATATTGAATGTAATCCTTTAGCCTTTCCAGTAGGTTGTTAAAACTTCAGGGTGTTTTAAGCGTAATGTTTTTTCCGAAGTTGCTCTAACGACTCAGTCCTTGCCTTAGGAGGTAGATTTTGGTCAGATCGTTCGCATCCCTAACGTGCACAACTTCCATTGTGAATCTTCCGATGTAAGTTTGCAAATGTTCCTCTTTCTCTTATCAGATTGATCCCAAAGTTTTGACCGATTTTGATTGTTTACAAGATGCGGAACAATGAGCTGTAAATTTCCTGCACAATTCTACCCACGAATGTATGAATCTTGATTTCAAGTTTTCAAACGAATGCGTTGCTTATTTTTTAAGAGTGGGGACAAATAGCTTGCATTTCACTAAAACCCTTAGCATTACGAAATAGCTTGCATTTCACTAAAACCCTTAGGGATTGGGTAGTCATTGATTTTGTTCGAGAAAGCATTATAGTGGCGCCGCTCATTGTTGAAGTTGGACGTGTTCGAGGAACTTTCATGGTAGCTATGTTTTTGGTGGCTCAAGTAGCGACTTTGGCGCGATGAATGAATTTTTTTTCCTTTTCTAGGGGAGGTTGCCCTTTCAGCTCTTACTACGATGGTGAGACGGAGTCCCTTCCCTTGGTGGTTTTTTAATATACAATACTACTTATGGACAACGGTGGGACGACCGATGTCGAGCAGTTGACACTGCACTTTCGTGAAGTATTTCCCCTTCGAATGCCTTGGGCACGAAGGTTGAGGTTTCTTGAATAACCAGAAATCAGGTTTTGTAAATATTAAAATAAAGATAAAAAATTTGTAGATACTAAAAATAGAATAATTTTTTAATAAAAATTAAAAACAAAACATTTTTATCAAATTATTTAACTCATAAAAATATAGCACTTATTATTGAATTAAAAAGAAAAAAAATAAGGTGACTAGCTAGAAAGGAAAAAGCTTCCGAATAGCAATGAAAGGACTAGTGCCTATACAATTAGAGTTTTATCGAACTAAGTATAATGTTTTTTGGTATACAATAATATTAATATAATTACTTTGTCAAATGGTGTTATTATTTTTGAATTGTTACATATGAACAAAAACCGCTTATTTATAATGCAATATAAGAAACACGATTATTTACCTGACGATATAAGCATGTGCACATAGCACAATATGTCTTGTATATCTAGTAAAAAAACAAAGTCTTGTATCTCAAATTCAAACATCTCATTTGTCTTGTACTTTGCGAGACCCGAAATTCCCTCCCTTGATCGTTAAGCATATCTTAATTGCCGTCTGAAATATTTTAATTAACTTTGTGTATATTTTATTTATTTTTTACTCAAACTTGTTTTTACTAACAACATAAGCCTAAGTCAAAAAAATAAGAGCCTACTCACCACATCTCTATAAATACCACACTATCCATAACTATATTCCCCAAACCATAGGGTACTAATTAATTTATATTTAAATCTCAGTGGTGTTGTGATAAAATGACTTATACACTTGGACGTGCATTCTCTCATATTCTCATCCTTATAGGTTCACTCTTAATATTTCTAGTGACCCCTTCCTCTTGTTTCAATCCAAGGAAGCTTGTTAATGTTTCTTCATACTCCTCATCTGATTCAGATTGGTCACCTTCAATGGCCACTTGGTATGGACCTCCCAACGGTGATGGAAGTGAAGGTATATATTAATTTGAATATTAATTTCATGTAGTATTAATTTCCATGGTAAGGATTGTCTAATATAGACTAGCTTCAAACGTCACCCACTATTCTTAATAAAATATATATTTTTTTTTTACTCACTATAAAATATATTATAAACATCACTCACACTATTTTTTATGTCTAAGGGTCCACCTTAGATATGAGAGGTTTATATTACACAGACCCATCAAATAAAACCTTACTACTTAAATTATTGTGGAAAAAGTTGAATGACTATAATTATGTATAGGTGGTGCTTGTGGATATGGAAATGCTGTTGGGCAACCACCATTCTCTTCAATGATATCCGCCGGAAGCCCTCTCATCTATGACTCGGGTAAAGGCTGTGGTTCATGCTATGAGGTGCTAACAATTACTACCTTCATCTCTAATATGACTCCAATATAACTCTCAAGACTAAATTACGAAAAATAAAATAATGTATTGTAAATTAAATTTGTTCACAATTTTGAAGTATTTTATTAGTTTTAGCTTTGCAGAGAGAGAGAGAGAGAATTTGCTTATATTTTTATGGTAATATTTATTAAATATTTTAGAAAAAAGATGTATAATAATTAGAAGTATATTAAAAAATAAATAATTAATGTCTTTGAAAAATTAAAATGAATTTCATTAAAAGAGATAAGGAATTTTTTATTTATAAGTTCTTATATTTAACATATGTTTACTTTAGAGACATCCGTTATAATACATTGTATTAACATATAATGTGTTACATTTTTATTAATGGTAGTAACAGTATTGCCTTAATAATATAGTTATATATACTGCACAAGAGTTGAGTCAAAAAATAACATTCTACGCATGAGTTCTAAAATTACCACAATCCCTCTCTCTTTTTAAATATTATTATACAAAAGTCTTAGTTTTATTTGTTGTTTTTAAAGTTAACTAGTATCAACTTATTTCGTTACAAATATCTCTCATTATTTATTGTATAGAGAGAAATAAATTGGTTGTGATATTAAATAGTTAAAAATATATATATTATAAGCAAAAAATAAATAATTTTATCAAAAATAGAAAAATTTAATTATTTATTTAGTATGTGTAAATAATCATAAAATGACAATTAAAAGAACCTATGTAATATTAATTAATGCAAATTTGAATTTTATTTTGTTCAAATTCAGGTGAAGTGCACAGGAAATTATGCCTGCTCTGGAAATCCTGTAAATGTAGTTATCACTGATGAGTGTGGTGGCTGTGGCTCAGATGCCCAATATCATTTTGATATGAGTGGTAGTGCTTTTGGTTCCATGGCAATTTCAGGTCAAGATGAAGAGCTACGAAACGCTGGGAAAATAGTCATTGAACATAGAAGGTGGGTTCTAAGCAATATTTCTAATTAATTCTACTATGTTGTCAAGTAAATGCTATTCCTTTGAGAGAAAAATTCTTTAATTTTGAAATTAAAGATATTGAAATATTTTAAAAAATTTGACAATTCAAATGTTTTAATTAAACTCATTTAATTTATAATTTTTTTTGTTCGATTACGGTAATTAAAATTTTACGTTTTTAAATTTTTATATGTTTGGATAAAGTAACTAAATAAAAATTTATGTTGAGTTGGGATATTTTTATGAATTTCACAAGTTGAGGTAAAAGTACATATAGCAAACAAAAGTGATCCAAATTTCTTTTAAGATATAGCCAAGTTTAAAATTTTGAAATGTTTATGACCAATCTACAAACATTGAAAAACACAAATGTTTATGACCTTATAAAATTCTCCCATGTAAACATATTAAGAAAGTTTTCAACTTATTTGACTTTTAATCTATGGATTTTTGACCGATGTGGTTTTTACGTTTTTTATCCATATTTTAACATATTATTTACATTATTGCAATTATTAAAATGCAAGAGATTTTTTTTTTTATGTAGAGTAGAATGCAACTACCCTGGTATGTCATTAGCTTTCAATGTGGACTCTGGATCCAACCAAGAATATTTTGCTACCATGATTAAATATGAGAATGGGGATGGTGATCTTGACAAAGTTGAAATCCAGGAAGGAATTGACTCATCCTCTTGGGATACAATGCAACAATCATGGGGTGCTGTTTGGAAATTTGATAAAGGGTCACCACTTAGAGCACCATTTTCTATTAGGCTAACCACACTTAAGTCTGGGAAGACAGTTGTGGCAAAGAATGTGATCCCTGCAGGTTGGAAGCCTGGTCACACTTATAGATCAATTGTGAATTTCTAAGCCTAAATGTTTGTTTATTTGGATTATTAGCGTATAGCGCAATATGTGCTACTCAATCAAGTCATCTTAAGTGGACTTTGGATTGTCTTCTTTTAATCAATTAAGAATGGAAAAATGTTACCTACCGTGTTAATTATATCAAATTATTAATTTCTAAGTAGAACTAATAAACAAGTTAGATACTCTACAACGAAAATATTATTAGCTATTCAGATGATGAATATTTAAATCGAATACAATTAATAAATAAAAAGTGAACTTCTATATAGAAATAAGCAAAACAAAAAGCGGGATGCTACTTTATCAATTGAGAATGATCCTCTTACTAGAGAATGAAATAGTATGATTTATAACTCCTTGGACGATATATTGCACAACAAAGGAAATTGAAATCAGCTCAAAATTTACTAAATTATGAGTGTTTAAGGATTTGTGAGATAAACCTTACGAATTCAAGAGCATGCAAATTTTCAAAGTTAAAATACACTTAAATAGCTGGATTAACTGATTAGGTAGTACGTAACTAAAAGATAAGATGCATAGTTGGCTACACAAGACTAGGAAAAACTATATTATTTCTTAGTTTTGGCCAGATATTAATCGTGAAAAAAGGGAATTTAATCAACTAATCGGGTAAAAACATGATTTTCTGAAACAAGGTTGTACGTTAATTGATTAATCCACTTAAACTAATCAAGTAATCCCTTTCTTAATCCATTAATACTATTTATTGATTGATTAATTATTTTTAAAAGTAATTTACTATGTCTAGTTATTCAATATCACAACTCCGAGTGTTACATAGCACCAGAAAATTGTATATTTTTCTCTAATGGATTAGGAGATGTTGCTAATCGATTAGTTTTTAAAAAATAACAATTTTTCTCATGATTTTGGTAATAAAATTCACATTATATATTTTATGTTTCACCTAACTATATAAATAGTCTTCACTTCATAAATTTGTAGGCTCTCATATTGATAAGTTCAAGGGTCAAGGAAACCTTTAAACATGCATTAGTTGGTCAATCCTAAATTGATTTCAATTCTGTTTGGTTCCATGTGACCTATAATTCAAGGAGTCTCAAGCTATATTACTTTCCCACGGATAAAAAATATTCTCAATCGGTACATTGACACTTACCCATCTTGTTTCTATTGTAATTCTTAATTAGAAACTTTAGTTCTATTAATTTTTTTATATTATATTAGATTGTTCGAATGTTAAGCCGCAAGAAATCACCCTTTTCTATGAAATTGAGTTTTTAATATGTGAATCTTCGATCAAAGTAAGAAGGGGGATTTTGACTTTTCATATAATGAATAAATTGAGTAGGTTTATTAAATAGGGATGTTTCATGATTCTTAGGTCTATATCAACTGTTTGATTTGCTTAGAATCATGGGAACAGTAAAAGTAATGAGTTATTTGTTGTCCTTTTTAGACCATCGCTTATGATGTCTCATCTATTTATTAAATATATGAAAATCGATAACGATATGTTGGACGTTAATGATTTAATTGATATGATTTATAACATAATTGTTGTTATGGTATGTGCTGTAATACTTCGTGATATATATATATATATATATATATATATATATATATATATATATATAAAGGAATAAATAAA
>NC_021162.2:45239867-45251420 GCF_000331145.2 Cicer arietinum | reverse complement strand
TAAATAACAAATATATATATATATATATATATATATATATATAGTAGGACTTGGGCCAATGGTTTTATTTTGAAGAATAATAGTTTCAGGGTAGTAAGTCTCGTGTTTAAGCCGACGTACAAACGTTTTAGGGCAGTGAATCCTTTGAAAGTTTCTTCAAATTAAAAAGAATTTTTTTTAAATATGGATAATTTATTTTGTAGAACTTCTTCTTTTTCCACTTCTTCTACCCAAAATTTCTCAGGAAAAAAGGAACCTATCAATAGTGAAGAAATTACTATTGAAGACTTTCAAAAATCTATAAACAATTGGCAAATCCCAAAAATAAAAAATGATCAGGTCTATGAATCTAGTCTTTTCAAAAACCTATTAAAAACTGATTATATAATCAAAACAGAAGAAAGAGATGCTGCTCTTTCTAACCCCTTTGAAACAATATATCTTCTTTCTCCAAAAACAATCCAAAAATACGTTAACAGGAACTATAATTTCATACGTATAGGTCATGTCCAAGTTGGTATCAAACCTTTAACAAGAGAAGGACTAAACACTTCAATTCTGTGTGTCTAACGAGATGTAAGGTTCTTGAACTTTAAAGATTCAATAATAAGTACAATTGAATCTAGTTTATGTCAATGACCAATTTGGTTTGAATGTTATCCAAATTTTTCTTTATCTTTAAAGGACCCAAACATCATAAAATCTCTTATGTTACAAATCAAAACTCATAATTACAAAATGATAACATGATCTATTCCTGTAGCTATTATTTACAGAGTTCATTACAAAGCAATATTTTCAGCCTTTACGACAACAAAACATAATGAAAACAAAAAAGGGGAAACCCTATTCTTACGAACTGATTTAACAAAGGCAAACATTGTCATTCCAAAAACCATCCTTTGGAAAGATATTGATCTTCCTGAAGAATGGATTCTGGAAGGAGCTGTTAGACCACAGTCCCTTGAACCGTCAAAACCAAACAAAAATTTAAAGAAAGCCATACAATACAATGATGGTAGAGTTAAACTAAGTTTTTCAAGAACTTTTAGTGCCAGATATTCTGATGTTGGTTCATTCAGACCCCCTTCAGTCATACAATTACCTCAAAAAATTGAAAACCCTACAAAACGACGTTTTTCATGTTCTAGCATACCAAGTGCTTCTTTTCAAAACATTGATTACTCCACAAATATACCTCATCAAATCTACACTGCACCTCAAAACATTAATGAGGAACAACCAAACATTTCTCCACCAACTTCGCCATCTTTTTCTGCTATAACTGAAAATGTTGTTGACGAATTAAATGTCATAGAAAAGACATTTGAAGTTGATAAAACTATTGGTCCATAATGATTTTTATTCTTCCAAAAATACAGATCAAAGAACATGGTTCTTTAAAAACTTTCTAAAACAAAGAAAAGAAATTTAGAATGAATTTTACACATTCATTTTACAAATTAAAACTCATATTTTATTTTTTGAATGGTTTGAAATTTATGCAACACAAAACCAAATTTCTTACCCTTTCAAACAAAGCCCAAGTTATGTTAATCCCATAACAACAAGAAATAAAACTGCAGAATGGGATTTGGCAACTGGATTAAAAATACAGTCTAAACACCCACCTTTAAGACAAATCATAATAACACACCTAGAAAAGCCAGTAGAAGCTGCACCTTTCAAAATCCAAGTGATAGTTCGGAAAAAGATATACAAAATATCCTTCAACAAAATAATTTTACAAATGTCCATCTTAGTACAATTGCAAAACAATTAACTAAGATAGAGGAACATCAACAGAATTCCATTGTCTCTCCGATTGAGACAACTGATTCAAAACTAAAAAACCCAGTTTTTAAACCATTTCAAAACTCCAAAACACGCCAAAAACTATTTAGAGAAGGTAGATCAAAATTTACTCAAGCCTTACATGACCAACTTAGTAGGATAGAACATTCTTCTACCTCTACACCCTTGGTAGCTAAGGATACCTTTGAGAAAACTGTAACGACTTTAGACCATGTTTCTGAAGCCGAACAAGAACAACAAAATTTGTGCAAGCTCCAATGGCAGAAGGGTCAACCTTTGACCATGGTCACAACACCAGACCTAGGAATTGAGAACATACCCAATGTCCTTTCTCAATCAAAATTCAATGCTAGTACTGTTTATGAATAGAACATAGATGGCATGTCTGAATACAACATCCTAAGTCTCCTTCAACAAATGACAATGGCATCAAATGCCTACAAAACCCAAGCCAATATGCCTGACAAAGCCATAGCTGAACTCCTAATAGCAGGATTCTCAGGCCAGCTCAAAGGATGGTGGGACTACCATCTTACACCACCTCAACACTTAGAAATATTAAATGCAATCCAAACCACAGAGGAAGGAATTCCCATCCTCGACGAAATAAGGAATCCAATACCTGATGCGGTTGCAACATTGATTCACACAATCAGCCTGCACTTCGTAGGTGATCCATCTCACTTAAAGGATAAGAATGTTGAACTCCTTTCAAACCTTAGATGTAAAAAACTATCTGAATTTCAATATTACAAAAACACTTTCCTAACTAGGGTTGTGCTTAGGGAAGACTCAAACCAACCTTTTTTGAAGGAAAAATTCCTTGCAGGACTCCCAACCCTTTTAGGAGAAAAGGTTAGAAACAAAATTAAAAAAGTCTATGGAACAAACCAAATCCCTTATAATCATCTGACTTATGGGGAATTGGTAAGCTTCACACAAAAGGAAGGTTTGAAAATCTGCCAAGATTTAAAACTCCAAAAACATCTAAAATGGGAAATGAAAAGAACTAGACAATAACTAGGATCTTTTTGCAAACAATTCGAAATACTCACGACAAATATTTCTAAAGACTGCGGAGGATCTTGTTCAAAACCTTTTAGAAAACCTCCCAGAAAATCTTTCTTTAGACCTGGCAAACATGATTTCTATAAAAAATCTAAACCCCAAAATAGTTAGAATCAAAGAAAACCTAATTTTTATAAGAAAAAACCCTTGCAAAAGAAGTTCGAACCTCAAACTTCAAAACAAATAACTTGTTATAAGTGTGGCCAAACAGGACACATCTCAAGATATTGCAACAGAAATAAAAAACTCCATGAATTAAAAATTGATGAATAAATAATTCAAAAAATAGAGGCAATACTTTTAGAAACCTATGAAGAAGAAACATTCACGGATTCTGAAATAGGTTCATTTGAAAATGATAAACCTTTACAATGATAAACCTTTACAATTTGATAAACCTTTACATTCACGGATTCTGAAATAGGTTCATCAGAAGCTAGTACAAAATCAATTAATGTTCTAACAAAGGATCAAGAACTAATTCTTGATATTATAAAACAGATTGAAGATACAAAACTTCAAAAGGAAATAAAAGGAAATCTTCCACATCCTCATCAAAATTGCTTCCTAAAACCACTTATGACTTAACAAATATCTTAGGAAAAAAACAAAGTCACAAACCCCTGTCACAATTCAATCTCTACAAGAAGAGATTAAAATTGTGAAGCACGAGTTAAAAACTCTTAAACAAAAACAAGAAATTGATTCAAATATTCTTCAAAATCTTCTTTCCCAAGTACAAAATCAAACCTCTTCTGACCCAGAACAGGAAGGAGAAGAGGGAGAAAATGAACAATATTCAAACAAAATTGAAAATTTAGAAGAAATCCCTGAAGATTTCTTGTTTGTTTTAAAATAACAACAAGAAAATATTTAATCAAAATTAATTTAGTTTTTTCTGAAGATTTCAAATTTGAAACAATTGCACTTTTTGATACGGGAGCGGATTTAAACTGCTTAAAAAGTAGCATTGTACCAAACAGATTTGTGCAAAAATCAAATGAAAAACTTGTTGCTGCTAAAAAATAAAACTGAAGCTTCTGTTAAAAATGGTAACGTTTCAATCAAAACTCCTTTTGTTTTATTAGAAAATATAACTCATAGTGTCATTTTAGGGACTCCTTTCATTAACATGATAACTCCCTATTTAGTTAATTATGATGGTATTTCCTGCAAAACAAAAGAAGCCAAAATTATTTTCCCTTTTATTGAAAAACCTAAAACAAAGAATTTAAATCTTTTAAAAGCTTGCTCTATTTACAAAAATGAATTAAATTGTTTAACTCAAGGGAAAAAAAACATTTGTGTTTTCTAAACAGAATATCTCCTTTCTCAGAACTCGCTTCACAAAACAAAAAATTTCAGAACTCCAAAAAAGAATTAAAAATGAAATATGTTCAGAGTTACCAAATGTTTTTTGGGATAGAAAACAACATATGGTAGACCTACCATACGAAAATGACTTTTCCGATAAATAAATCACAACAAAAGCTAGACCTATCCAAATGAATTATGAATTAGAAACACATTGCAAAACAGAAAGCCAAGACCTAGAACAAAAAGGTCTAATAACAAAATTTAGGTCCCCCTGGAGTTGTGCAACCTTCTATGTGAACAAAAATTCTGAAATAGAAAGAGGTACACCTAGGTTAGTCATAAACTACAAACCTTTAAACAAAGCTTTAAAATGGATTCGTTACCCGATTCCAAATGAAAAAGATCTTTTACAAAAATTACATTCTTCATCTGTATTTTCAAAATTCGACATGAAATCAAGATTTTGGCAAATACAAATTAATCCAAAAGATCGGTATAAAACAGCTTTTACGGTCCCTTTTGGTCAATATGAGTGGACGGTAATGTCATTTGGATTAAAGAATGCTCCTTCAGAATTCCAAAGAATTATGAATGAAATTTTTAATCCATTCTCAAAATTCTGCATTGTCTATATTGATGATGTTTTAATTTTTTCAGAAACCATTGAACAATATTTCAAACATCTTAGAACATTCTTAATGATCACTAAGAAAAATGAAATGGTTGTTTCAAAATCCAAAGTTTCTCTTTTTCAAACAAAAATTCGTTTCTTAGGACATTATATCTCTCGGGGCAGTATTACCCCTATTGAAAGGTCCCTATCTTTCGCAGATAAATTTCCTGACAAAATTCTTGACAAAACACAACTACAAAGATTTTTAGGATCTTTGAACTATGTATTAGATTTTTGTCCTAATATTAATAGGATAGCAAAACCTCTCCATAATAGATTAAAGAAAAAACCTGTCGCATGGACTGAAGAACACACGAAAATAGTTCAAATAATCAAAAAACAAGTTAAAGAAATACCTTGCTTGCATCTAGCTGACCCATCAGCTCAAAAAATTGTTGAAACAGATGCATCAGATATAAGGTATGAGGGTATTCTTAAACATAAAACAAATAATAAAGAATGCATTGTACAATTTACATCAGCACACTTGAATGATTGTCAAAAGAATTACTCTACAATCAAAAAAGAAATTCTTTCAATTGTCATGTGCATTACAAAATTTCAAAGTGATTTACTCAATCAAAAATTTTTACTTCAAGTTGATTGTAATTCTGCAAAGGAAGTTTTACAAAAAGATGTTCAAAACATTGCATCAAAACAAATTTTTGCCAGATGGCAAGCAATCCTTAGTATTTTTGATTTTGAAATTGAATTTATTAAAGGAGATCAAAACTCAATTCCGGATTTTCTAACAAGAGAATTTCTTCAAAACATGACTTGAGCGATGCCCAGAAAATCAAAAAGAATTGAGGTCCAAAAGGACCAACCACTAGACAACTCAAAACCTATTTCATCGGCAAAACCCATCAGGTCTTGGGCGAAAGCCGTCGAAGAAAATGAAGAACAAAACCAAATCCAAAAATGGCTTGCCGGCCAACAAATACTTGGACCTGATAGATTCAAGGAAATCAAAAATTCAATTGAAGAAGACCTTCATCTCCAAAAAAGTGCAAAGCTCCACAAGCTCCAAAAAGAGATTGAATATCTCTCGTTGGAACTGCCATCTTTACCGGGGCAAGAAAAGGGAGAATCTTCAAAAATCCCTTCTCAAAAAATTATTTCAAAACCCCCACAAGAGGGATCATCCTGTAAAATTATTTCAAAACCCCCACAGGAGGGACCATCCTATAAAATAATTTCAAAACTACAACAAGGAGAAACGTAAAAAAATTGTTTTAAATGAATCTCAGATTACTTTGTTTAAACCAAAATCTGAGTATTTTGCTAAAACGGAATTTCAAAACATTTGGACAATAAAGGACCACTTTTATGACAAAAATCCTCAATTTATCATTTCAAAAATCTTTCCAAAAGGCTAGTTTTTCAAACCTTGGGATTTATCAAAACCCCAGCCCTACTACAAATCTATTCTTGAATTAACAGGTTCTGTAACAAATATAGGACAACCCAAAAGAAGGCCCAGTGGCCTATTCGACCGCAAAAATACACAAAATAATCCCACCTTCAGAATGGGGATCAAACCTTCATACCCCAAAACAATTCCCACTAGACTTCAAAACCACAATAAATCACTGTAGAACATTCAATTACTGGGACTACCAACAAGCCTGGTATAATGTTTTTCTCATCCAGAACCAAAAACTTAGTCATACTTGACTATTTTTCTTTAACCTCACTATGAAACCTTCAAAAATCCCTCAATGGTTTGCCCATTGGTGGAAACTTTATAGTTCAACCCCATATATTCTTCATCCGGAAGTCCACGAAAGCTTCCAACTATACAAAACCAACTACAAACCTACAGATAGAGAACGCATTTTCCACCCTTTGATGCTTTTCTCTATAAAATTCTTCTTACCCTGGGTTACAGCATGGAATTTTGAAATAAATCAACATCATGCGCAAACAATTTTCGTTGGAAGATTCAAAAATAGATGGTGGACAAAATTTTCCATCCCTCCAAGTATCAAAAAGCAAGTTGTGTCCACATGGCTCCAAAAGCAAGGTTTGCAAAAACCTCAAACAATGCAGACCCAATTATTAGCACAAAAATCATTTGCTGAAACACAATTGGCAGCAGCTAAAACTGAAGAAGAATACTTTGAGATTATGGCCCAGCTTCTAAAAAGCAAGACCAACTCCTCAAATGTTTCCTCAGCAACTGCTTCAGAAACTTCCATGAACCTGAGAGATGATAATGAAGACGGTCGTTTTGGTATTTCACTCCTATAAAATAAAACCATTGGACCGATTAATTTAAGGCCCAAATAAAAAAAAAAGTCTACCATATCATGTATTGGGCCAAGCCCAAATTCGATTTCGGACTTAACCAAAAATGGTCATGTATCGGGCCTAGCCCATATTTGATTCCAAACATAAAAAAAATAAAAATAAAAATAAAAGAATATTATTATCAAACAAACGAATATTTTCTGAAAAGCAAAAGAAAAGGTTTTGGGCACTTGTCTGCCATATGCACAAAAATTCAAAAGTGACACCGAAAGCAGGAGGAATCTCATCATTTCTCCCACTACACAAAGCAGCACAAACAGGACTTTTTCCCTATATAAGGAAGGCTTGTCTTCGGTTCAAAGGAGAAGGGGAGACAACAAGAAAGCATCTGTTAGAAATCTTGAGAGTTTCTTGAGTGTCTCCTATATTTTCATAATCTTGTATTTTTCTTTTAAGTTTTCAAAACCAGTTACCATAGTAAGTATTTGTTAGTATGTATTAATTATATTCTGTTTTCCATTTTTATCAAATCCTTCATTACATTCTGCAAAATAAGTATGCTCTGCACTTGCAGCTAATTGCTGATCTTGTGCATCAGAAATTGTATTTATATTATTATGAACATTTGCTTTTTTTCAATTTGTTTTTCAAATTGTCTTTTTAAAAACAACAGACTTGGATATTTTTCTTGATGATTTACCATGTTTTAAATTTCGCAATTTATGGGTTTGGTTTTATTTTGAATTAGCGATTGCTGGACATAGATTTAAACTGCTAGAAATTCGACGGGAATTTTATCGCTTTTGTAACTGACCCTATATTTATAAAAAATTTGGATATATATGTGTGTGTGTTTTTATGTTCTGTTGATGATAAATTTTAATAATCAATGTTTTCAATGACTATGTTTTTATGAAAATGCATTATATTCTGTTTCTCATATAGTAATGGATTATGACCAGAGGTTAATCAATTAATACGTAATAAAAGAGATAAACTGGATTAGATTAATTTATTAGTAAAGTAGGATTAAACGATTAGTTTTAAGATAATTGTAGAATAACCATTTAGTTAGACCATGTTAATCGATTATGATGATGCCTAGATTAGTAAAATGTCTGATTAAGAAATAATTTATTAGCATTGTTCTGTTACTTGATAAGAATAGTATTAAAGTTTTAATAAATAAGAAGTTTAAAGTTAATTGTTCTGTGACTAAATTAAGGATTAATCGATTAGAATGGTGTTATTAACCAAGTAGTTTAGTGTTAATCCATTATACACACAGGGTTAATTTATTAGGTTAAGTTATGATGGAAAATTAAGTTAGTAATTATCTAGTAATAAGAATAAAGGTATTAAGTTATGGATTAATAATTAGAATTAAAATAGTAATGTTAATTGTTAATAAATATTGTTGATGTTGTTTTATATGGTGGTGATGATAGACAGTAATTTGTTGAAGCATGCTTAGTTGTAGATATGAGTTCCTAGAAAATGATTTGGTGATGAATGTATTGTCATGTATCTTATGCATTCATATAGTATGATATGTTATAGGAATTGATTTGTGATAGAATCAGAGTTCAACGATCGAGAGGAGCTTTAAGGCGTTAATAGTAAGAAGATCTTACATAAAGGTATGACATTGTTGAGATGTTTCGTTGAATATTGGATAACCTTAATTAGACGTTCTTATTTGTAAAATAGCAAGTAGCTTCTTTGCCGACACCAACCTAAAGTTAGAAAGATCTAGTGTGGAGTACTTAACGATTATGATTCATGGTATGCTATCATGTATTTTGTTAATAGTTTTAAATATGTCTTTGATCTCTGCAAATATATCACTTTATGATTTTAGTTAATCTAACCTTTTTTTTTATTTAGTTCCCGTAAAATTAGAGACAATCGTTTTTGGTTCCTATGAAAAGAGCTAATAAATTGTAATGACACGTCATCTATAAATACACACTAACACATCATCTTTTATGATATATTAAAAATTAAAATATTTTATATTATTAATTAATAAATTTATTTATTGATCATTTAATAGTTAGTGATATTTTATAAAGAAAATATGAATAAAAATTAAAAGAAGGGTTGAGGGGTATTTGGAAAATTCTTTATTGTTTTAATATTGATTTGACGTTTGAGACCAAAGTCGACCATATCTGATTTTACAGAAAGTAAATCCAAACAAAAAAACTTACAAGAACTAAAATAAAAAAGTGTTATATTTACAGAGACAAAATACATATTTAAACATTGTTCATATTACTATGTTATATGCTTGAATATCAATGTACATTTAATTTACCCGACTCTGCTTAATTATATCTTTTAAAATGGTGAGCCACCTTCATTTGTTTCTCATGTAGTTGCTTGTACACTACATGTATAGGTAGATGATAAGATTAAAAAAAAATTGCCAACAAAGAGGAGGCATAATGATTAATTAGTATGCCGCCAACGCTTTAGATAGCTAAATAATTATATTTTACTGTGGTCATGTTAGTGAACTATTTATATTTATAATATTTTTTTTATTAAATTCAAAATATATTCATCTAAAATAGTTAAAATTTGAAATATTGCTTTTTTTCCTTTTATGTACATCACCATTTAAATATGCATTTAATAGTTTTCTGAATGATTAGTTTTATTGATTTTCTAAAAGGGCCTTGACATGATGACATGTCATCAATTTTGTGTAAGGATGTATGAGAGAGGAAAATTATCCCATGGATGGCACGGGTCCACGTATGTTTCCTGCAAGGAAAATTATATAAACTATGTTGGTATTAAGGAAAACATTATCATTATAAGTTTATAAAACATAACTTATAAAAACATTCTATTTAAGAATTATAACTTTTACAAAAAGCAATAGTAGAAATTTGGATATTTTTTATTTAAAATAAAATAGTAAAAAAATTTACAAACAATAATGATATTTTGAATTTAAAATCTAGACACGACATTTAACTTAATAATTTCAAACATTTACAAGGGAGAAAACCTAGACACGACATTTATTTTCGCTCAACAGATCTAAGTCTGAAACAAATATGAAATTTTCAAGGGAGAGCGTTAGTTTAAGAATCTTCAATTAAAGGAGTAAAGTATACGTCGATATCATTCCCCGATTGTTTGGGTTCAGAAATTAACAGAGACAACTGTTAAGACAAAATCTCAAATAAACGTTTTGATGATAATAAAACAATAGATTAATTAAAGATTATTAATCATGATTCTAAATGTTTTAATGTTTAACATGTGCATTTGAGTGTGTTAAAACAAGATAGGAATCAAAGAAAGCAATCTCAGAAAACGCAGATTGATCTTGAAGCAGTTCTGGAAAACGCAGATTGATCTTGAAGCAGTTCTGGAAAACGCAGATTGATCTTGAAGCAGTTCTGGAAAACGCAGATTGATCTTGAAGCAGTTCTGGAAAACGCAGATTGATCTTGAAGCAGTTCTGGAAAACGCAGATTGATCTTGAAGCAGTTCTGGAAAACGCAGATTGATCTTGAAGCAGTTCTGGAAAACGCAGATTGATCTTAAAGCAGTTCTGGAAAACGCAGATTGATCTTATAGCAGTTCTGGAAAACGCAGATTGATCTTATAGCAGTTCTGGAAAACGCAGATTGATCTTATAGCAGTTCTGGAAAACGCAGATTGATCTTATAGCAGTTCTGGAAAACGCAGATTGATCTTATAGCAGTTCTGGAAAACGCAGATTGATCTTATAGCAGTTCTGGAAAACGCAGATTGATCTTATAGCAGTTCTGGAAAACACAGATTGATCTTATAGCAGTTCTGGAAAACGCAGATTGATCTTGAAGCAGTTCTGGAAAAACGCAGATTGATCTTGAAGCAGTTCTGGAAAAACGCAGATTGATCTTGAAGCAGTTCTGGAAAAACGCAGATTGATCTTGAAGCAGTTCTGGAAAAACGCAGATTGATCTTGAAGCAGTTCTGGAAAAACGCAGATTGATCTTGAAGCAGTTCTGGAAAAACGCAGATTGATCTTGAAGCAGTTCTGGAAAACAAACATCAATCCTGGAAATAATTTTCATCCTATACTCTCATATAATCAACAAAAGATCCATCCAAGTCATATATATTCCAGAATTTGAAGAATCAAAGGCATGCTTCAATAAAGGCATATCACAAAGATCATTCCTCTTGAAAAGCAAATGCAAGTACAAGACTACAAGTAGCAAAGTACACTACTGATTTGAACTATTCTAAAGCCTGCACAAGTAACAGAAAAGCAGTACTCAAGGCTGACATACTGACACAAATCACAAAGTACAAGGCCAGTTCATCACAAACCAAAAGATCAATCTTGGATCGATCTTTTGATACAGCTCATCAATCTTGCTTTTGGCAGAACTTATCCAACAACTCTTTTATGACAG
>NC_021162.2:45215466-45233510 GCF_000331145.2 Cicer arietinum | reverse complement strand
TGTGGCAGTCACGAGTTCGTCTCTGATAATGACGCTCTTGTCATATATCATCTTCTTCACCGCAAAAGGTTAAATCTGCCCTATCTAATAATTCAACATATGATTGCTTCAAGCAAAAAAGAGTCTAAGCGCAATACTGTTCCTTATGGCATGGTGTTGTCAACAATTTTCCGGCATTTTGAGCTCCCACTTTCAACCGAATCTTCCATTCTCAAAATTTCTAAATTCACTACCAAAAATTTATCTCACATGAAACAGCTTCCCACCGTTCCATCTTCACCACAACCTCTCTTTACACCATCCTCAAGCAAACGTAAACGAACTGAACCAATCACTACTGAACACCCAATGACTGAATCTCCAGAACGTTCTTCACCCCCACTACATCCTGAAGAACGTTCCTTATTTCCTGACGTTTCCCCACACTTAAATCCTGCCACTTCCACTTTTCCATCATTCACACATTTATCTTCCCAAGACCACTTATGTCCCACACTATCTGCCCAAAACATTTCAAAAATGTCTCCTGCATTCCTCTCACCTCAGAAAACTACCTCTTCTTCTCTTTTTGGCATAAGCCAATTCTTGGCTTTCCCTGACTTAGACACCATTGGTCCCTCTATTCCTCATCCCCATCACTCCGCTTCCACATCTGTTCCTCCAATCAACTCCACCTTTGCTACTTTGTCTACCTTCTGTACAGCTGCTGCTCCCTCTAACAGTACCCCAATGGATACTCAACAACGTCCCTCAAAGAAGACAAAACTGGACAAGGAATCATCACAGGCTTCCAAGAATATTCCCAAAATTTTTGATGCTCTACAAACTATCATTGCGCGCCAGGCCCATCAAGATAAGGAACAGGCAATTTTGCGTGACTGGATGGCAAATCAGCTTGCCCCAAAGCTTGGTATGCTTTGAAGACCATGTGGATTCATTCCATCAGTAGAAAGTGCAAGTCTTAGATTTCTTGACTCTATCCCGAATTCAGGATACTCGTGATAAATTTTTGCCCATTGTGGGGAATCTGCAGGGTGTCGAAACTTTTTATCTCTAATTCTTTCATCTGCATGCCATGTCAAGTGTTTCAAATTTTCTTCACTGCGATACATGCGCCTAAATCTTGGTATTATAGGAAAATACCACACGACTTTTGTTGGAGTAGATTCTTTCTTCTTATATCGAGAGACATTGCATTTCAGACATGCCTTTAGTAATTAATATTCGTTTTGAAATAAAATGCAATTACACGCATGAATCCTTTCATAACTCATGCCAATAGAGCACAAGATCTACTTAGCCTCGTAGGTTCGACTGGGAAGTTCATTATCATCTGGCAACATATCTTTTAAGAGTGTTAATAATTCTGTGAAGCTTTTATCAGACCATCCATTACTCGCTTTTACGTTGTACAACTTTAATATCGCTGACGGTCTTGTGAATTTAGTACAACCATTATATAATGGTTTCTCTGCATCACTCAACAAACTCTCAAACATTTTAGGGCAATCCCGAAGATCTTCTTCAACTGCTTTTGCAATCTCCTCCACTCGGTACAGCTCATATGTATCTGTATCGAAGTCAGTTGAAGCATATGTCGAACCATTCTCAAAATTAATATTTCCTTTTTCTTCTCACCATTTCTTATCCAACATGTATAGCTTTCATCAATTCCATTCCATACTAAATATCCTTCCAATTCATCTTCTCTAATGCGTTTTCCAAAAAAACATTTTAAACAAGGACAAACGACTCTATTTGGATATTTTGCATTCTTCACTGCAAACTCAACAAACTCCTTCACTCCATTTTCATACTCTTTTGACAATCGATTGGCAGACATCCATTTCCGATCCATATTATATGACCTATATAAATGCAGTTACAAAAATAATAAGCTACTGATAACATCAACCATTATGTAACAATTTCAAAACAGAAAAGATTTCAAAATAGAACAGATCAACAAATTTCAAAAAAGAAAAGATTTTATATGATTTATTATGTAACAATTTATTAGTTTTCGTGACAACAACAAATTAATAAATATAGTACGTGAGACAACGTATCCAATTTTTTTATAAAGGAGGAGCAGTAGATGGCCACACAGTACGTAGAGGAGAAGAGGGTTCCCAGAGTATAGGAGATGAGGGTTCATAAATTTGTTTTTATTTATTTAAAGTAAATGATTTTTATAAGGCTTTTATAGTGCTTGTAACAAATGCGCTCTAATAGGTCATTTAATTATTTGAAACCACATGTCTTTTATAGCGCTTGTAAAAAAAACGCTTTAATATGTCATTTAATTATTTAAAAGTGCAAGTCTTTTACAGCGCTTGTCCAAAAAGCGCTGTAAAGCTATGTAACATCAGGTGGGAGCGCTATATTTTACAACGCTTTTTTTTTTAAAACGCTCCAAAAAAAGCATTGTAAAATGTTATGTGAGAGCGCTTCATTTTACAGCACTTGTGAACAAGCGCTGTAAAAGACTTGTAAACATTATACGCAAACGCTATATGACCCTACAATAGCGCTTGTCAAAAAAGCGCTGTTATATCCTCCATTATTTTTAAAATATGTTTACAAAAGCGCTTGTATTTAATAAGCGCTGTAAAAGGTGCGCTATAAAATGTCATTTTTGGCGTAGTGTATTTTCCCACGGATAAAAAATGTTCTCAATCGGTACATTGACACTTACACATCTTGTTTCTATTGTAATTCTTAATTAGAAACTTTAGTTATATTAATTTTTTTATATTATATTAGATTGTTCGAATGTTAAGCCGCAAGAAATCACCCTTTTCTATGAAATTGAGTCTTTAATATGTGAATCGTCGATCAAAGTAAGAAGGAGGATTTTGACTTTTCATATAATGAATAAATTTAGTAGGTTTATTAAATAGGGATGTTTCATGATCCTTAGGTCTATATCAACTATTTGATTGGCTTAGAATCGTGGGAACAATAAAAATAATGAGTTATTTGTTGTCTTTTTTAGACCATCGCTTATGATGTCTCACCTATTTATTAAATATATGAAAATCGATAATGATGTGTTGGACGTTAATGATTTAATTGATATAATTCACAAATAGAAAATGACTAGATTAAGGATTAATTGATTAGAATGGTGTTATTAACCAAATAGTTTAGTGTTAATCCATTATACACACAGGGTTAATTTAATAGGTTAATTAGTTATGATGGAAAATTAAGTTAGTAATTATCTGGTAATAAGAATAAAGGTATTAAGTTATGGATTAATAATTAGAATTAAAATAGTAATGTTAATTGTTAATAAATATTGTTGATGTTGTTTTATATGGTGGTGATGATAAACAGTAATTTGTTGAAGCATGCTTAGTTGTAGATATGAGTTCCTAGACATGATTTGATGATGAACGTATTGTCATGTATCTTATGCATTCATATAGTATGATATGTTATAGGAATTGATATGTGATAGAATCAGAGTTCAACGGTCGAGAGGAGCTTTAAGGCGTTAATAGTAAGAAGATCTTACATAAAGGCATGACATTGTTGAGATGTTTCGTTGAATATTGGATAACCCTAATTAGACACTCTTATTTGTAAAATAGCAAGTAGCTTCTTTGGAGACACCAACCTAAAGTTAGAAAGATCTAGTGTGGAGTACTTAATGATTAGGATTCGTGGTATGCTATCATGTATTTTCTTAATAGCTTTAAATATGTCTTTAATCTCTGCAAACTTATCAATTTATGGTTTAAGTTAATCTATTTTTATTTTTTTTTGGATTTAGTCCCCGTAAAATCAGAAACAATCGGTTTTGGTCCCTAAGAAAAAAGCTAATAAACTGTAATGACACGTCGATCTATAAATACACACTAACACATCATCCTTTATGATATATTAAAAATTATATATTTTATATTATTAATTAATAAATTTATTTATTGATCATTTAATAGTTAGTGATATTTTATAAAGAGAATATGAATTAAAATTAAAAGAAGGGTTTAGGGGTTTTTAGAAAACTCTTTATTTTTTTAATATTGATTTGACGTTTGGGATCAAAGTCGACCATATCTGATTTTACAGAAAGTAAATCCAAACAAAAAAACTTAAGGGAATTTAAATAAAAAATTATTATATTTGCAGAGACCAAATACATATTTAAACATTGTTCATATACTATGTTATATGCTTGAATATTGATATACATTTAATTTAATCGACTATGCTTAATTATATCTTTTAAAATGGTGAGCCACCTTCATTTGTTTCTCATGTAGTTGCTTGCACACTACATGTATAGATAGATGATGAGATTACAAGAAAAAAATTGCCAACAAAGAGGAGGCATAATGACTAATATGCCGCCAACGCTTTAAATAGTTAAATATTTATATTTTACCGTGGTCATGTTAGTCAACTATTTATATTTATAATTTGCCTTTTATGTACATCATCATTTAAGTATGCATTTAATAGTT
This sequence comes from Cicer arietinum, assembly GCF_000331145.2. Classification (NCBI taxonomy): domain Eukaryota; kingdom Viridiplantae; phylum Streptophyta; class Magnoliopsida; order Fabales; family Fabaceae; genus Cicer; species Cicer arietinum. Next base: position 45,229,035 of record NC_021162.2, on the reverse strand, counting down.
TTCTGAATGATTAGTTTTATTGATTTTCTAAAAGAGCCTTGACGTGATGCCATGTCATCAATTTTGTGTAAGGATGTATGAGAGAGGAAAATTATCCCATGGATGGCACGGGCCCACGTATGTTTCCTGCAAGGAAAATTATATAAACTATGTTGGTATTAAGGAAAACATTATCATTATAAGTTTATAAAACATAACTTATAAAAACATTCTAGTTAAGAATTATAACTTTTACAAAAAGCAATAGTAGAAATTTGGATATTTTTTAACTAAAAATTAAATAATAATAAAGAAATTCGTAAACAATAGTGATATTTCAACATTTTCCTGTTAAGTTGGATCTTAAGGATATTTAAATTTTAATGTAATTATTTGTTTAATTTTGTTTATTTATTTTGAAATATATTCCCTTAAAAAACATGAAAATTTGAAATAATGCCATTTTAATTTAATTGAATACCTTTATGTACATCATCATTTAAGTATGTATTCAATAGTTTTTTGAAGGCATTGGTTTTCTTGCTTTTTAGAAGGGCCTTCAAATGATGCCATATCATCAATTTTGTGTGGAGGATGCATGAAAGAGCTTAGAACAAATCTTTGTATTTTTAATACAATAGATACAATATATCCTTTATTTGAATAATCGTATTTCTTTACTTCCCTCTAATTAATCAAAAAGATTCTAGAGCCATTTTTCTGTAAAATAAAATGTACTTTAATAAATAAAACTCATTTTATAATTGAAATTTATATAATTAATTAATTTTTAAAAAATATTTTCAAAACTAAAATTAAACATTTATAACAAGACGTAAAGAGTAATTTGTAATTTTCAGTAAAATAACTAAAAAAATTGAGCCATTTCTATCTATAAATATCAGACTAGCCTTATTCCCTTAACCATACATAGTGTACGTACAAAATCTCAGTGGTTTTGTGAAGATATGGCTCATACACTTAAATGTGCATTCTCTCATATACTCATCCTTGTAGGTTCACTCTCGATATTACTAGTGACCCCTTCCTCTTGTTTTAGTCTCAAAAAGGTTGTTAATGTTACTTCATCTAATTATAATTGGTCACCTTCAGTGGCCACTTGGTATGGACTTCCCACCGGAGATGGAAGTGAAGGTATAAATTCCATTGTTGTGAAGATACAAAATATAACCAAAAAGTGGTAAAAATATTATGGAAAAAAATTCAATGACTATATATTTGATGATTATGTAGGTGGTGCTTGTGGATATGGAAATGCTGTTGGACAACCTCCATTATCTTCAATGATATCAGCCGGAAGCCCTCTCATCTATCAATCGGGCAAAGGCTGTGGTTCTTGTTATGAGGTGCTAATAATTAATACAATTACTGCCTCAAAATAACAATTATAATAAAATTGTTATTACTAAAATAAAGTAAAAATAATAACAACCAAAATTCAAGATACAAAAATAAATTCCAATTTTAACATGTAAATTAAAATTTTATCAACATAATTTTTTTTTTACTACGTTTTATCAACATAATTTAGAAATTGTTTATTTCTATACGTAACATTTTTATTAATAGTGTCACTTCAATAATAAAAGATTCTTATTGTCATAATATATTATAACTTTAAATATGTTATTACTAAATTGTTTAATAATCTTTAATTAATAATAATTTATTTTTCTCAATTTTTATAAATTAAAAAAAAAAGTAATTTCCTCAATAGCAGGAGTTCCAAAAAGAAGATGCTAATTATTGAAAATTTGTTTTTACTATCATTTCAGGTGACGTGCATTGGAAATCATGCATGTTCAGGAAATCCTGTGACGGTTACTATTACCGATGAGTGCCCTGGTACTTGTGGATCAGATTCTCCATATCATTTTGATTTGAGTGGTAGAGCTTTTGGTGCCATGGCAATTTCAGGTCAAGATGGAAATCTTCGCAAGGTTGGAAAAATAGTCGTTCAACATAGAAGGTATTATCTCTTTTTCTCTTTAAACTTTTTTTAGGGTTTTATTTATGTGTCATTTTTAATGTTCTAAGGTTATATTGACCATTACTTTTTTTGTTAATATATAAAATGTTTTTAATTATTAAAAAAATCTAAAATAATCAACGGGGTCATAAAAAAATTAGACAATTTTATGTTTATGTTTTTATTTTTATCTTTTTAAATGTAAACAACCTTAATTAATTGAGTAAAAATATAAAATAATTTACTTTCAACATTTAAGTATTTTGTTTACAATATTGCAATTATATGAACTATTGATTCTTTAATGCAGAGTTCCATGCAATTACAATGGTGTCTCAATAGCCTTCCACGTCGACTCTAAATCTAACCCATATTATTTTGCTACCGCGGTTGAATATGAAAATGGGGATGGTGATCTTAAAAAAGTTGAACTTATGGAAGCATTTGGCAACACTTGGGTTACAATGCAACAATCATACGGTGCTGTTTGGAAATATAATAAACAGTCACTACTAAGAGCGCCATTTTCTATTAGGCTAACCACAATTGAGTCTGGGAAGATATTTGTAGCAAAGAATGTGATCCCGGCGGGTTGGAAGCCTGGTCAGACTTATAGAGCACTTGGAAATTTTAGTTAAGCTTAAAATGTATGTTAATTACATTAATAATTGGACTATCAAATTATAGTCTTGTATCTTAATCAAATCAAGTCATTCAAAGTGGACTTTCGATTATCTCTCAATTAATTTGAAAATGAAAAAAAAAATGTTAGTATTTCTTGATTGGAGAAACTAAATATAACTATCTCAATAATATGAAATATTTTTCTCTATCTATGCAGATAAATTGTCAAACCGAAAATACAATTCAACATATTTACAACATAGTTACAATTCAATGGTAGAAATGATGTACAAAAATTGTTGACTAAACGAAACAACTTTGCTACACTCTTGTTACCACCATAAATCAATTTTCTTCATCTCTTGTTGCTTTATTGCCGTCACTTTTTCCTATTTGTCTACTTCTATCGTGCGGCTCTATGGTTCTCTAAAATAGGGATTTCAAATCCTTACCTTTTTTTTTCTTCACATGGGCCAAACCCAATAAAACACATATTCCTTTATTTTTTTCTTTCTATAATAATAATAATAACAATAACAATTATAATACTCAATTTGAAATGAGTAGCAAGTGGAGTACTAACAGGTTTGTAATTGTCCTTATTAAACTTCTCTAACACCTTTTCAATGTAATTGTATTGAGTCAACTAAAATTTATTATTCTTCTTGTCACGAGTAATTCTCATGCCTAAAATTTGTTTTACATGACCCAAGTCTTTCATTACAAATAGGTAAGAGATTGGAACTTCTTGTATTATTCTACTATCAAGTGTATGTTTACAAAACATGATAAATCCTATTTATATGACACAAATAGGTAAGTAAAAGAACAATTTTAAAATATATCAATTAATCCATTCGCTAATAGGAGTTAAGAAATGTAGAAGACAAGGACTAGACATCTATTTACACATATTACTCATAGTAAACTTCAATATTAAGCAACAATTAACAAAGATTTCAAATGTGTCCAATTGATCTAAACAAAATTTATATCATATTCGTAAATCATAACTAAGTATTAATTAAAGACTGATAAAAAAAAAACTAAGTATAATCAAGTACATGATACAACCATATTAACAAAATAAAAACAAATACTACTCAATTACTACCAATGTCATCATCCTCACTATCTTCATCAGCTTCATTGTTGGGTTGTGGTGATGAACTTGGACGAGAAGAAGATCCAACAAATCCTAAATGTTATGTGAAAGGTTAAATTTTTTGCTGGTTTCGACCATCTCTTTTTCTTGTCGATGCAATTGTTGCTTCATCAACACGAACATTGTGATACATCCATCATACCTTAAGATAAGGGGGGTACATTTTCATAACTGAGGAGTTTAAACAGAGACTCAATATCATGAAACCAATTTTTCCTTTCTATAGGGTTACCATTTTCCACAACCTAAATAAAAAAGCAACACACAGTAAAAAGTATTGTTCCTTTCAATCAAATCAAGAAAAAGCCAAGTCTCATACAACAATGAATCATTAGAGTCTGTATGTGAAAGGTTAAATATTTTGCTGGTTTCGACCATCTCTTTTTCTTGTCGTTGCAATTGTTGCTTCGTCAACACGAACATTGTGATACATCCATCATACCTTAAGATAAGGGGGGTACATTTTCATAACTGAGGAGTTTAAACAGAGACTCAATATCATGAAACCAATTTTTCCTTTCTATAGGATTACCATTTTCCACAACCTGAATAAAAAAGCAACACACAATAAAAAGTATTGTTCCTTTCAATCAAATAAAAAAAAAGCCAAGTCTCAAACAACAATGAAACATTAGAGTCTGACATAGAATAAGTTAAACTAAGAATTTCTAGCCAGTAACATACTGCAATAAGCAAACATATTTATTTAACAGAATCTTTCGCATAATGTAAAACATCTTAATCATATTGTACTATTTTAACCATGATAATTGATACATCCATTAATCATTTTGTTGCATCCTTTTGGCTTAATTTTCTAATATATGTTATTCAAACGTGTTAGTTTATATATGTAAAATATTCACACATAACACGCTACTTACGCTCCGTGCAACCAAAGAGGTAAACCTTCTTCCCATACATCAAACCACCCTCGTCAAATGCATCTTGAGCACAAAAATCACAATTTCATCAAATAAAATAGTCAACTTAATTCCATCACAGATCATAAACAAAAATCAAAGCAACACCAATACTTACTTCTAGATTAGAGAAATTCCACTTGATTTGATACACATAATCCAATTGGTCCCACTGGCATTATAACAGAACAGTTAGAATGGAAGAAAAAAAAAACGCGAGACAACTGTCAACTCATTAAATCAGAAAATAAAAATCAAATAAATTGAACAAACCTCAGTCCCAACAGGAAATGAAGCTTTGCTATACAATAATAATCCACGAATGCTTTCTTCATCTCTCATAAAAAATGATATCTAATTAAGTTTAGAACAACAGAGAGAAATCCAAATATACCTACGACAAAAACTCACTATCAAGACTAACAACCTTTAAAATCTCACCATCTAAGATAAATTAAGCCATCAAGCTAATGTGTGAATGTCCTCGCCACAACCAACACATGAAAAAGTTGGTGACTATGACCAGCAAAATAAACGTAGTATGTGAGATCAAGTTAGAAACATCATTTCCTAAACATACACCACAACAAATCGGAAATTCAAAACCTTAAGCAAAGTTAAAATCAGCTTCAACTCAAATCTCTGACTCTAAACAAACACAAAATCAAGTGAACCAGAAAATCAAACTGAAATGTACCAAGATTAATGTCGCAAACTAACGAGAAAGTAGCATTAGTGATTGAATCAACTACTTCAATAAATTGAAGCTGAAATTGGCTTGAAAAGCTGAGGAAAAATTTGAGGAATGAGAAACACAAATCAACGTAAATGAGAAGCGCAAGCGTGAAAAATTTGTAGGAGAGAAAATGAAAATATGATAAGCAAATCCACAATTTTGAAGAATAACATAAAATCCCTAATTTTGTACATATGATAAAACCTAGCAATGATTTTAGAACACAAATATATTACTAATAGTCTCAATTGAATAATGAATCAACCAAATCACTAAACCCTAAACAATGTAACTTTGTGATATCATATCTTGTTGAGTTGATGATTGTTTAATGTAGTTGAAGGCTGAACAAGGAGGTATTGGTGGCTCGGTTTGCGCCTTCGTGGACGGAGCAGGGCAGTGGAGGCCATGGTGGTGGCTATTTGCGACGAAATGAGAAAGAGAAAGGAGAAGAAGAGAGGTGCGGTGGTTGACGACGAGAGTGCTTGCAGAGAAAATAGAATAAAATAGAAATTTTGAAGTTAACGTCGATGCCAAATAGTGTATTGCCTTTTTTTTAAGAGTAGTGGCTATAAATATTTTTTCTATTGTGGTTCACACATATGAATATAGGTGATTTTCATTGCTAGAATGATAATTTCAACATCGACATTAATTTGAATTTCTATATTTTAAGATAAAATAATAATATTAATAAGAGATATATTTAAATAAAAATAATAAATACACATAGTAAATTAAAAAATAATTTATATTTAAAGACAGATTTATTTTTTTAAATAGGACTTATAATTAAAAACAAAAATAATATATAACAATAACTAAGACTATATTAAATATGCCATTAAGTATTACACTACAACCATAATTACTCAAGATGCAACTTAACATCCTATTCTTTTACAAGAACTATAACATACTTATTTAAATATAAACCAATATTTCTTCCAATTTTAAAAATACAAATAAAAGCTAAAATATATTTTATTCAAAATTTGAAATAAATAATTTTAATTTTTTTATATATTTTTAATATCAGAGTAGTACTAAATCTCCAATAACTGAACCTACCACAACATGAAGACTAATCTTCTTTATATTCGAATCAAAATTGTCTAAGTCAACCAAATTCCACGATTCAATCACTTTCATTAGTTCTAGCCCATTTAAAAACGCATTTTATATTAAAACGTCCGTCGTACTAGGCTTTATGCTAACCTAAAATCACAAATTTAAATTTTAAAAAGAATATCTATTAGATTTTAAAAAGAAATTTTTTAAGTTGTTTTACAACAATAGTTATAGATTATTCACAATCAACTCTAATTGATTAGATTAATTAGAAAAATAATAGAATTAGACAAATATATTTCATTAACTTTTGTTTAGAATTTTAAGTTGTACATCACTTAAGTGTTCTTAATTAATCGTATTCACTTAGCCACAATTTTTCAATAACTTAACCTCACCTAAACTAACTTTTACTCCAAAAGAAAAATAGTTCAAACAAAAACTCATTATTCCTAGAAAAATATGATGTTGCATCAACCATTTTTTGAAAAAGTAAAAGCATTAGATCATAGAAGTTTAATAACATTCACAAATAAAAAACTACTTTATTTATATAAAAATTAATAAAATAAAAATTCGCAAGAAAATCCGCAGGACGTTACCTGCGGAATTTGCTACGGACACTTCCTAGGAACAATCCCATCGATAAATCCTAAAAATTGTGAAGTTTTCTGCGGAAATATAGTCACAGTAAATCCGCAGCAAAAGAAAACTTTACCAGCTATTCTTCATGCGAAATTTGAAACCGCATAAATATTGCTAAAACGCAAAATCTTTGGTATTACCTGCAGAAATATTTCGGCAGAAAAGGCCGCTAAAAAAACGCTAATTTCTAGTATTGTGTCATCTAAATTATCGGTAATATTTTATTCAATTACACAAAGGTTTTTATTTTTGGTACATAATTTAGAAAATTGCTGCATCAAAATTTCTCACAATTATGGGGACCAATTTATGTCATAAGTAATTTATGCATAAATCCACCACACCATTTCATATTACATAATATGAATTCATCGTATTATTCAATCATTATTTCATCATGTGATGCTAAAATGCATTATTCAACAATAAATTCATAACATCAAGAATCAAGCATAAAAAAGCAAACGTCCAAAAATCAAGCACCAAGTAAAGATATCAAATCAATTACCAAGTAACAAAACACAACAAATAAGTATAATCTAATCATATTATACTAAAAAGTAGAAGGATTCCTTACTTCAGCTATCACAAATTATTCTCAATGATTCGCTTCAACACTCGTTCTCATCTATCATCCTTTAATTAAGACCAAAACCTTAATTAAAACGAAATCGTATATATCCTTAAATAGATTACATGTTAGGTCTAAACACCTAAACCACTTATACGGTTTACTTTTTCCGAAAAAAACTTAACAAGAATTATATTGTATTAGAAGGAACTTTGTCCAAAACTTTAGACCAAAGGAATAACACTTGCTAATTTAAAACCTCAAAACACCAACACTTTATAGTTTTCTCTCAAAACCAATTAAAAAGTCTGGAGTCATAAAGCATCATCATTTTGAAGCAAAATTCTAGAAATCTCAAAACTTCTCGAAGATAGGCCTGTTTGATTCCCTTTTCAAAAATTGTTTTATAGTTTTTAAAAATTAAAAATTAAAAATTAAAAAATAAAAAATTTGTTTGTTAATCAAATTTTGCAAAGTATTTTTAAAAATTGTTGTGTACTTACTGACTTTTACAACTAAAAAATAAAATTAGGTAATAGAGGTTTTGGGTCTGTTTGAATCAATTTTTCATTTTAGTTTTTAAAATTTGTTTTATAAGTCAGTTTTTTTATAACTACTTTTAAGAAGAGAATAACAAAAAAATTGTGTTTAGTGATCTAATTTTTCAAAACAGTTTTAGAGATAAAAAAAAATGAAAAATATATTGTTTGGTAATCTAATTTGTGAAATATCTTTTATTAAATTAAATAATAATAAGTAAAAAATTCATGATATATATAAGCAATATATATATATATATATATATATATATATATAGATATTGCAATTTGATATATTTTAAACAAGAAATTTTTTTGTAATTGATATATAATTTACAAACTTAATAGTCTTACACCTCTCTTTTATCATTCATCTGAGATAAATGTTTTAGAACCATTGTTTTTACATCAAAATCATTCATTTAAATTGTGTTTCTCTAATTTAGCGTTTTAAATAAAATATTTAATTCACTTATTTTCATAAAATTTTAATTTTTGTGTGGAAGAGATGTTTAGAATATTTTAAACATATTTAATCCTTAATATTTTTTTTATAGTAATCATATTTATATTTGTGATAAATGTGTGAACATTCTTATAAAAATATTTCATATCTTCATAGCTTTTAAATTAATTAATTTTTATATAAAATTAAATTATATGGTAGAGGTGGATACTAGAATGCTCACTCAATTTTAGATGTAGTTATTTGCGTTAGTGCTTAATTCATATTGCATATTTTGACTTTTATTTTTATAAATAATTTTTGCAAATATCTATTAAATCTGAGTTTAATTTTTATACGATTGTTATAAAAATATTTTATATTCGGGTACATGTTTGAATCTAAAATCCTTTACAATTAGTAGATGTGAATTTCACCGCCATACTTTTTTTTTTATAAAAAAATATATTTTTATCACTTAAATATTATTAATAATAACATTTAACAAAAAAATCTAAACCACTTAAACATGAATACCACTCACAAACACAAGAATTGAAAATAACACACACGCTCATACTAAGAAAATGACCACCAAACTTTAACAAACAAACATAATATTATAAAATTAGAGTAACTTTTTCATATATTTATATTAATACCATTAACGAAACGTGTCAATTCTCAGTGTATTTTTAAAAATCAAAATAGAGAAGCAAAAATTTTTTTCTCATTTTAAAAACAGGAAATAAAAAAAAAATTAAAAACACTTGAATATAAAAAGTATTGCCTGTTGGAACACAATCAAGAGTGGAGGGTGAATCAATGGTGAAAAATCGATAATTGAAAACTTTGGTGTTTTAGAAGATGATGGATAAAAGAGAGAGATTATGGAAGAGAGTATTTTATGTTTTTCACTATGGTATCAAAATGGCATTAGTTTTTAAAACTATACACACAAAGGTATTTATATGGGGTACAATGTGGAACCAATTAATTTGGCCCAAAACAACATTTGAATTATATTTCACTTCCAATACACCACCTTAATTCAAATGCTCCACATTCTTCATGCCTAGCTTCATCACAAGTTAGTTGAAAACCTCATTCGTAACGCCTTTCGTCAACAAATCTGCAACTTGTTCTTCGCTTTTGCAATACCCCAACCGTAACTGTCTGGAACTCACTAGTTCCCTCAAATAGTGAAGCATCATCTCAATATGTTTGCTCCTCCCATGTGCTATGGGATTCTTAGCAAGGTTGATGGCTGAAACATTGTCCATCAACAACAAAACAGCTCCTCTCGTGTTGCTGTCCAGCTCACGCAGCGGGTTCACTAGCCACACAGCTTGGCATGCACATAACGAAGCTGCGATATACTCCGCCTCGCAGGAAGAGAGAGCAACCACCGGCTCCTTTTTAGAACACCAAGAGATTGTTGCCCCTCCGAACATAAAGACATAATCGGTCGTTGATTTCCGATCGTCCTTATCTCCACACCAATCGGAGTCGGTGTATCCGAGTACTTCGCAACTTTTGCCCATGTCATTTGCAGGAAATAAAGTTCCACAGCCAATAGTATCTTTCACACCAATACCCTTTTTACCTTTCGGTAAATCAACCAACATCCATGTATTGTTCCTTTCAATTGATTCCAACTCTTCCTTTATAGCACACATCCACTTTGGATCGCTTAATGCCTCCTCCGTATTCACCGGTTTGGATTCGGCCATTAGAGCGAAGTGAATAAGATCACCCTCATTGTTGATCTCGCTATCTTGGAATAATTCACAATCACGGAGTCTTTGAGGCAATCCTCTTTGCCTTGTTGGTTGTCTACTTGATTCACCTGTTTCGGTTTTGAAAGGTTGCTGTACAGCACCTTCAGCAGGCTGAAAATTCTGATTTTCCTGCAGAAAATCGATTGGCAAATCGATTTCCACGTCTCCAGAAGCTCCAGGATGCTGATTTCCGTGGCATAAATCGATTGGTAAATCGATTTCCCCCTCTCCAGAAGCAAAATTCTGATTTTTCTGCAGAAAATCGATTGGTAAATCGATTGGCACTTCGCCAGTAGCTCCAGGATGTCGATTTTTGTGGCATAAATCGATTGGTAAATCGATTGGCACTTCACCAATAGGTCCAGGATGTCGATTTTTGTGGCATAAATCGATTGGTAAATTGATTTCCCGAGCTGATATGGCAGTTTTTCTGATGTCAAACTGCCGTATCTCATCCACGATCACATCTCGACTAATTACGATCTTCTTGCTACTCACATCAAACAACTTGTAGCCTCCAGTAGGATGATATCCGACAAGCAACATCATTTCACTCTTGTCATCAAGCTTCTTTCGAAGCTGTCCCGGAATATGTCGAAATGCTACCGAACCGAAAATGCGCAAATGACTCAAATTCAATTTGAATCCAGACCATACCTCTTCTGGAGTCACCTTTTCCAGCTTCTTTGTAGGACACCTATTCAACACATAGGCGGCTGTAGCAATAGCTTCTCCCCAAAGCTCTTTCGGCAAATTCTTCTCTTTCAACATGCTACGCACCATATTCATAATTGTCCGATTTTTTCTCTCGACCACGCCATTTTGCTAAGGCGTATAGGGTGGTACAACCTCACGCACTATACCCTCATAATCACAATACTTCCCAAATTCTCTCGGAGTAAATTCGCCTCCGCCATCAGTTTTGAGAATTTTGAGTTTGTGACTGCTTTGCCGCTCAACCATGGATTTAAATCGTTTGAACACCTCAAACACCTCATCCTTCCTCTTTTTGAGATAAATCCATAGCTTCCTACTAAAATCATCAATAAATGTGACAAAATATCGATTACCTCCATACGAACTGACTTGCATCGGTCCGCACACATCGGAATACATCACCTCAAGCTGATGTTTAGTCCTATGACCTGCATCTTTGCTGAAACTATTCTTGTGTTGCTTCCCTTGTATACACTCTTCACATATCTCAGCTGGAATATTGATACTAGGCAGTCCGGTCACCATCTCATACTTTTGCAACGTGTTGAGATCTAAAAAATTCAAGTGTCCAAGATGGTAGTGCCACAACCATTCATCACGACTTGCCGTTGTAGCTAAACACCTATGCTCCATGATTTCCAACTCAATCTTGAAAGTCCTATTGGCAGCCATAGGAGCCTTAAGGATCAAAACACCGTTTTGGTCCAAAACGCGCAAAACCTTGTTTTCCATCCGAATCATGTAATTCCTCTCAAGCAATTGGCCAATACTCAAGAGATTACACTTGATTCCTGGAATGTACAGCACATCTTTGATCAAGGAATGACCACCATCCCTTCTCATGATCAAAACATCACCGACACCGTCGACCGCTAATGTCGTATCATCCGCGAATTTCACTCTACTTCGGGTGGCTTGATTGATCTTCACGAACCAATCCTTTCTTCCTGTCATATGTGTCGAACAACCTGAGTCCAAGTACCACTCATTTCTCCCTTGGGCTCCATCTCGAACTGTTACCATTGCGCTTTTCTCCGAATGCGTTATTGCAGATTTTTCTGCACTGCAATAGTTGTTGTCCAACAACTTCTTCTTGTCACAGTTGTTGTCCAGCACCTCTTTAATGTCGTAGTTCTCTTCCATGATCATCACAAGAACCGTGTTATCATAATCCACGTCTTGCCTAGCAACCTTAGCCTCATCCGCATGATTTTCCCTTGGTTTCGCTCTACATTCTCTTGCGAAATGCCCAATCTTTTGACAATTGTAACACTTCTTGGTACTTTTGCCGAACGGCTTGTAGTTGTCTTGACCACCACCTTTGGAACTGCCCTCACCTTTCCTTGAAATTTGTGACTCTTTTCCATCAAAATTCTGGAAATTTTTCTTTCCTCTAGAAGGCCATTTCCCTTTCGTTTTCTTGTTCTTCTCGTTGAAACGGGCTTGCAAAGCAACTTCCGCTTTGGCTTTATCGTTTCCTCTTTCGTCCATTCTTTGTTCATGAGCTTCCAATGAACTTTGAAGTTCATCTTTCGTCATCGTCTTGAGATCCTTCGATTCCTCAAGCGCCACCACAATATTATCGAATCTTGATGTTAAAGAACGCAATACCTTTGACACAAAATTCTGTTCGGAAACGGCTTCACCACACGACTTCATTTGATTCCCCAAGCGTGTCACACGCGTCACGTAATCGTTAATCGTTTCCTTGTCTTCCATTTGAAGTAACTCAAACTGCCGCTTATGAGTTTGTAACCTCACCACCTTCGCCTTATCCGCACCAGCATAAGCTTTCTCAAGAATACCCCAAGTTGTCTTCGCCGAGTCGCAATCGCCAACCTTTTCGAAGTTGTCACTATCGACGCAGGAATGAATCAAGAAAAGGGCCTTGTAGTCTTTCTTCTTATCTTCCTTGAATTTCGCTTGTTGAGCAGTTGTAGCCTCTTTACCAAGAGGAGTAATGCCATCGGTAATCATATCAAGAACATCTTGATATCCAAACAAAACTTTCATTTGTTTGTGCCGTTTGTCATAATTCTTCGAATCAAGAATCGGGAGGTTGGTAGGAATTTTGTCGTTGGAAACGGACATGATTGCAGCGGGAATTGGATCTAAACTAGGCTATGGATGCCAAATGTTGGAACACAATCAAGAGTGGAGGGTGAATCAATGGTGAAAAATCGATAATTGAAAACTTTGGTGTTTTAGAAGATGATGGATAAAAGAGAGAGATTATGGAAGAGAGTATTTTCTGTTTTTCACTATGGTATCAAAATGGCATTAGTTTTTAAAAATATACACACAAAGGTATTTATATGGGGTACAATGTGGAACCAATTAATTTGGCCCAAAACAACATTTGAATTATATTTCACTTCCAATA
>NC_021162.2:45211950-45214799 GCF_000331145.2 Cicer arietinum | reverse complement strand
AACGGGAATGCTTTGATCACAACCTTCTTGGTCTATTTACTTTGTGTTATCCAACTTGTAATAATTTTTAATACACTTATACATTTGTAGAGTAAATAAAGACCGTTTCTCTTTGTTTAATATTTAAAGCTAAAAGTAATAATTTTCAAATACATATTTTTTTTCCAATAGTTATAAATATTGTAAAAAAACGTTATTGTAATTTCTTTTGATAATTTTGTTGTTGTTGTTATAAATACAATAAAAATAGAATAATGTTTAGAGATGTAAATCAACATTCACAAACAAAAATAATATCATCTATAATTTATTGTGTTGGATAAAATATTTTTATTATTTTTTTTAGTTCATAATTAAGATTAAAAATAAATCGAACTCAGTTGAGTTTGTCTTAACTTAATAAAAATTTGTTTGACTTTAATATGAATTTTTTTTTTTTTAAGTTGAAATCAACTCAATTCAAATTCACAAACATCTTGATTTAGCTCGTTAGTTCAAATAACATAATTTGAAATTTTTTTTTTAATTTTTGACCAAACCAATTTACATTTTTATTTAATATATAAAATTTATATTTTAAAATATTTCAAATTTTATTTAGACAATGATATAAGATATTAAAGAGAATGATTTTTAGTTCTCACTTTCTAATAAAATTTTAAAATATAATTGTATTAAACAATATCTAAACCAATTTTTAAAAATGAATTATCAAATATATATTTTGTTTTATTTGTTGAAAACAGTTTTTTAAAATTAATTTATAAAATAGATTTCAAAAACTAAAAAACTAAAACTTTTTTAGACAATCCCCTAATTTTATTTTCAAAAAGTCAACCTTAAAAACAAACACCATTTTTGGAATTCACTATGAAGATCAAAACTATTGATTAATATATGAATTTTTTCGAACAACACCAAATCATAAATTTTCAAACGTCAAAATTCAACTTTAATTCAAGATCAGCACTTTCTAACTACTTTGTTAAAACCTTTAAAACCAAAAATGATATTTGAAAATCACCCAAAAAAAATATATCATTACTATTTCAACCATTACGTACACATCTCAAAATTATATAACCACTACTATTTTTTTAAAGACATATAATCAATCAAAATTAATGGAAGGCAAACAAACTTACCCGATTTAAAACTTCCATTCAATCCACATTATCATTACCTTAAAAACATCGAAGAGGACTTTTTCTAACTCCTTAAAAATTAATAAAATTTCTACAACTCAAATCACAACAACAACTCATTTTTAAAGATAATATTTTGTTTTTTAAACTATTTTAAGAAAAATGGTCATGGACTCTTTGTTTCCACATTTTTACTTCCGTACATAGTGAGCTTCGTATGAATCCACTACAACATTTTTGCTCTGTAACAACATTTGAAAAATGTTGGCAAAACACAGAAAAATGTTGTCAAAAAGAATAGGCAACATTTTCCGGGCATCTCATATGCGAGTGTTGCCTATTATCTTTGGCAACATTTTTCTCGCACTTTTGGGCACACTATTTATAAATGTTGCCTAAACTATGGGAATAGGGAACAATTTTTCAACGCGTCTAAGACAACATTTTTCAAGTGTTGCCATATCTGACAACAATTGATAAATGTTGCTTTACAACAATACATTGAGAACATTAATAAAATATTGCTAGAGCTTATAGGCAACCATTTTCAACTGTATTCATATATACAAAATAAATTTTTATTTTTCTATTATATTAATTCAAATAATAAATTAGACATTTTGTCATTATTTTATAATAATAAATTTAATTACATACACAAATTGAACTAAGGAAAACATAATGCAAATTTAACACAAATTATTAACAAAGTTGTATTCAAATAAATGGTAATAAACAAATTGTCTAAGATTAGTAACATATATAGTAAACAAATAAATGGTAGTATTCAAATAAAGTTTAATACTTAAAAGTACTAAGTCTAGCAAAATATATAGTTTGTTGAAATTTTGATGCTTCAATCAAGTACATGCCTAGTAAAAAAACATCGTCCAAAAAAGCATAATCTAACATCATCATCTAAATCATTCAAGTGTGTGTTCTTCATATTTAGCATCTACGTTGTCCTCTTCAAATTTGTCATCTATGTCATCCTCTTCAAATTCATCGCCTTCATCGTCAACTTGAAATAATTTATCATCATTTTCATTGTTACCTTGGTGATAAAAAAATAAAATAATTGTTATGAAAGACTATAATACAATATCATCCTTGTATGTATAAAAATAAAAGAGCTAAGAATCCAATTCATATTCAACAAGCCAAATAAGCTAGGTCCTAAACTTACCAAAAGAGGAATGATAGCAAATGCAATGCTTTAAACAACAAATCCAGTAAGTGCCCACCGCAAACTACTTCACTTTTCTAACAAAACAACATTACAAAATTTAAAACAAAATAGTCCTTAAATAAAAAATCCAAAATCCAATACAAGTATCAATAGTAGGTTCCAAGTGTAGTTACCTCTCAATAATCTTGCTCCAATCTTGCAAAAATGTTGACTGCTTTTTAATCCTTGTCATCTAAGAAGCATAAATCAAAAATTGAAGGAAAGACACATAAAGTGCTAGAGAATTTCATGAAGTTTAAAACCAAATACAAAGAAAGAAGAATTAGTCTTCTTTTTTTTAAATAGCAAAAGGTATATAAGGTTCTTTATAATATATTCAGTACAAGCAGTACTCTAACAATAGAACATTACAATAAGTTTTTTTTTCCTTTCTAATAAGGCCATTTAGAATCTTAGACCAAGAACTAGATCACCCAACCACAAATACACCAAACTGAAACTCAACTATACAATAC
>NC_021162.2:45206517-45211569 GCF_000331145.2 Cicer arietinum | reverse complement strand
CATTTCTTTTAACTAGAACTAAAGTAATAAAAATAATAATAATAATAATAATAATAATAATAATAATAATAATAATAATAATAATAATAGTAGTAGTAGTAATAATTTTTTTTTATTATTTCTCGTATTTTTGTAAACGAAAATGATCATAATTAATAAGAATAGCTCTGTCTTATTTACGAGTTAATAAATTTTTCTTTTAAATTTTAATAGAAAAAATAATATTGAAAATTGTAATTTAAAAGAATTTTTTTCTGCAAAAATTCTCATCAATGTTAAATTTTTAAGCAATATTTTTAAAATGTAGTTTTTTATTCGAAAGAAGGTAACAATTGAAAAATGTTCCTAGAAATACATAAGGGGACACTTATCATATATTGCCAAAAAGCTACCACGGAGATGTTTCACAAGCAACACTTTATACATGTTGCTTAAAAAAGTGTTGCTAGAGACCACAATTGTTGTAGTGGTACCGCGACTCTGTTTTATTTAGGGGTTAATAAATTTTTCTTTTAAATTTTAAAAAAAAAATAATATTGAAAATTGTAATTTAAAAGAATTTTTTTCTGCAAAAATTTTCATCAATGTTAAATTTTTAAGCAATATTTTAAAAATGTAGTCTTTTATTCGAAAGAAGGTAACAATTGAAAAATGTTCCTAGAAATACGTAAGGGGACACTTATCATATATTGCCAAAGAGCTACTACGGAGACGTTTCACAATTGTTCCCATAAATATTTTAGGGAACATTTATACACTGTTGCAAGAATAATGATGGCAACAGACATAAAATGTTGTCTTATCCACTTTTAAGCAACACTTTATACACGTTGCTTAAAAAAGTGTTGCTAGAGACCACAATTGTGGTAGTGATCGGTGGGAAACACCGTTTTCCTGTTCATCTCACAATATATTATACTTAGGAATTCAAACGCTCTCTAACCCCTTACATTATTTCAACGCTTTCCCACACGAATACAATTCTACGAACAAACAATATTTGTTCTTTAACTTTTTGGATAACTCGACAATTTATGGATAAACGTCAAAAATAAATTATGAGAAGACACTCTAAAAACTAAATTTCGAAATCGGTTAGAAAATTTATCATAAAAAAGAAAATCAATCAGTGGATAATATAGCCTTTTTTTAGACGAACTTTTTGGCGTTGGTTTCACTCAAATCGGACTTACGGTGAAGAAGAACCGTGCAAAATAACGAATTCCACAAATGGGTAAGTCGGATATTTTAGAGAGAAATTGGAATGGTTAAAAATCTGGAAAATATGTTTAATTGACTAACTAAAAATATGAAACAAGATACTGAAATTTGGATGAAAATGGAAAATATTTTCTAGGACAATTATCGATTACCGGTATCAATTTTCTTCTTGTTTTTATTTTTTTCCTCTAAGTGCGGCTGGTCTGCTCTCGCTCCCCTCTATTTCGCCTACCATTTCTTCTTCTTGTTTTCAATCAATTTTTTTTTTATTAATTAGGTTTAAACCTTTATATGGGTCTAACTCATAAAATATATTTTACTTCTTTTTTATTTAGTTATTTACTTCTTTTTTAAATAAAACAGACAATTACCAAAACTTTTTTTTTTTAAAATACAATTCAATTACTAAATTATTACTCATACTTCAAAGCTAATGTTTTATAAAATAAGGAATTAAAATAGTTAATCATTAAAATACATTAATAACCAAAATTCTTATGTTCCAAATAATCACTATTATAATACCTATTTTTTCAAATACTCAAATTAAAATATTACTATTATTAGAGAATAGTCAAAACTATAAAATAAATCACACTTTATAATAGTTTATTATATCATAATAAAATATATAAAATCACATTGCTATAACACGTATATTAAAGTAATAATTAAGTAATTATTTATAAAGTATATAAAATTACATTGCCACAACATTGCTAATATCCCACGATAATTATTTATAAAGTAAATAATTAAATATAATTATGTGCAACTTAACATTAGTCAAACATACAAAACAAATATCACATTAATTATCAACTCACATATACACATATAATCGCATAAAATCTTATTCTTTAAAATACTATTATTTAATATATATATATATATATATATATATATATATATGTTAGTAAAATATAATATTTATTATTTACTTCACTCATTTAGTCAAATATGTACAGATTATCACATCATTGAAAACACATTTATAAAGAAAAGTAATTATAAAACTAATCAACATATATTTAAAATAATTTTAACACTAGATTAATTATCTAAAATAATATTTTACATCACTCATTTAACATGAGCTACAAAGATAATTGTGGCCATATTTTGTAAAGTAGGTTTTGGTCTTGACTACAATTGGCATTCCAACTGCTCTTCTATTGCAAATGTTTCGTTAATAAAACACAATTATGTCTCATTGTATCATTTCCGATCAAATCAATATATATCACATAATCAAGTTTGTTAAACATACATGTATCAATAACATAAGTCAGTGTATTAAGCTACCACATACATATTCACATCATAAACTAGTGATAAAAGTTCAACTCTAGATTAAATGCAATGTGAACTTCCAGTCCTCTTATTTTTCAAACTAGCTTAACGAATTTATTTTCGCTCAACAGATCTAAGTCTGAAACAAATATGAAATTTTCATGGGAGAGTGTTCGTTTAAGAATCTTCAATTAAAGGAGTCAAGTATACGTCGATATCATTTCCCGGTTGTTTGGGTCCAGAAATTAACAGAGACAACATCATAAACTTACGCTTCATACATAACCATGGAGGCAGGTTATAAATCAACAAAATCACAGGCCACATGCTTTGTGAGATGCTTTGAAGACCATGTGGATTTATTTCATCAGTAGAAAGTGCAAGTCTTAGATTTCTTGACTCTATCTCGAATTCAGGATACTCGTGATCAATTTTTGCCCATTGTGGGGAATCTGCAGGGTGTCGAAACTTTTCATCTCTAATTCTTTCATCTGCATGCCATGTCAAATGTTTTGAATGTTCTTCACTGCGATACATGCGCCTAAATCTTGGTATTATAGGAAAATACACACGACTTTTGCTGGAGTAGATTCTTTCTTCTTATATCGAGAGATATTGCATTTTGGAAATGCCTTTAGTAATTAATATTCGTTTCGAAATAAAATGCAATCGTTAGGACACGCATGAATCCTTTTATAACTCATGCCAATAGAGCACAAAATCCGTTTAGCCTCGTAGGTTCGACTGAGAAGTTCATTATCATCTGGCAACATATCTTTTAAGAGTGTTAATAATTCAGTGAAGCTTTTATCAGACCATCCATTACTCGCTTTTAAGTTATACAACTTTAATATCGCCGACAGTCTTGTGAATTTAGTACAACCATTATATAATGGTTTTTCGGCATCACTCAACAAACTCTCAAACATTTTAGGACAATCCCGAAGATCTTCTTTAACTGCTTTTGCAATCTCCTCAACTCGGTCCGGCTCATATGTATCTGTATCGAATTCAGTTGAAGCATATGTCGAACCATTCTCAAAATTAATATTTCCTTTTTTTTCTCACCATTTCTTATCCAACATGTATAGCTTTGATCAATTCCATTCCATACTAAATGTCCTTTCAATTCATCTTCTCTAACGCGTTTTCCAAAACAACATTTTAAACAAGGACAAACGACTCTATTTGGATCTTTTCCATTCTTCACTGCAAACTCAACAAACTCCTTCACTCCATTTTCATACTCTTTTGACAATCGATTGACAGACATCCATTTCTAGTCCATATTATATGACCTATATAAATGCAGTTACAAAAATAATAAGCTACTGATAACATCAACCATTATTTAACAATTCCAAAACAGAAAAGATTTCAAAACAGAACAGATCAACAAATTTCAAAAAAGAAAAGATTTTATATGATTTATTATGTAACAATTTATTAGTTTTCGTGACAACCACAAATTAATAAATACAGTACCTTAGACAACGTATCCAATTTTTTATAAAGGAGGAGAAGTAAATGGCCGCACAATACGTAGAGGAGAAGACGGTTCCCAGAGTATAGGATATGAGGGTTCGTAAATTTGTTTTTATTTATTTAAAGTAAATGATTTTTATAAGGCTTTTACATCGCTTATAACAAAAGCGCTCTAATAGGTCATTCAATTATTTAAAAGCGCATGTCTTTTACAGCGCTTATAAAAAAAGCGCTCTAATACGTCATTTAATTATTTGAAAGCGCAAGTCTTTTATAGCGCTTGTCCAAAAAGCGCTGTAAAAGCTATGTAACATCAGGTGGGAGCGCTATATTTTACAGCGCTCCAAAAGCGCTGTAAAATGTTATGTGAGGACGCTTCATTTTACAGCGTTTGTGAACAAGCGTTGTAAAAGCCTTGTAAACATTATACGCAAGCGCTATATGACCCTTCAACAGCGCTTGTCAAAAAAGCGCTGTTATATCCTCTGTTATTTTTAAAATATATTTACAACAGCGCTTGTATTTAATAAGCGCCGTAAAAGGCGCGATATAAAATGTCATTTTTGGCGTAGTGTATTTTTCCATGGATAAAAAATGTTCTCAATCGGTACATTGACACTTACACATCTTGTTTCTATTGTAATTCTTAATTAGAAACTTTAGTTATATTAATTTTTTTATATTATATTAGATTGTTCGAATGTTAAGCCGCAATAAATCACCCTTTTCTATGAAATTGAGTCTTTAATATGTGAATTGTCGATCAATGTAAGAAGGGGGATTTTGACTCTTCATATAATGAATAAATTGAGTAGGTTTATTAAATAGGGATGTTTCATGATCCTTAGGTCTATATAAACTGTTTGATTTGCTTAGAATCGTAGGAACAGTAAAACTAATGAGTTATTTGTTGTCTTTTTTAGACCATCGCTTATGATGTCTCACCTATTTATTAAATATATGAAAATCGATAATGATGTGTTGGACGTTAATGATTTAATTGATATAATTCACAAATAGAAAGTGACTAAATTAAGGATTAATCGATTAGAA
>NC_021162.2:45205373-45206163 GCF_000331145.2 Cicer arietinum | reverse complement strand
CTAAGATGTTTCGTTGAATATTGGATAATCCTAATTAGACGCTCTTATTTGTAAAATAGCAAGTAGCTTCTTTGGAGACACCAACCTAAAGTTAGAAAGATCTAGTGTGGAGTACTTAACGATTAGGATTCGTGGTATGCTATCATGTATTTTCTTAAAAGCTTTAAATATGTCTTTGATCTCTACAAATATATCACTTTATGATTTTAGTTAATCTAACTTTTTTTTTTTTTGGATTTAGTCCCCATAAAGTCAGACACAATCCGTTTTGGTCCCTAAGAAAAAAGCTAATAAACTGTAATGACACGTCGATCTTTAAATACACAGTAACACATCATCTTTTATGATATATTAAAAATTAAAATATTTTATATTATTAATTAATAAATTTATTTATTGATCATTTAATAGTTAGTGATATTTTATAAAGAGAATATGAATAAAAATTAAAAGAAGGGTTTAAGGGTTTTTAGAAAACTCTTTATTCTTTTAATATTGATTTGAGGTTTGGGACCAAAGTCGACCATATCTAATTTTACAAAAAGTAAATCCAAACAAAAAAACTTACCAGAATTACAATAAAAAATTGTTATATTTACAGAGACTAAAGAAATATTTAAACATTGTTCATATACTATGTTATATGTTTGAATATTGATGTACATTTAATTTACTCGACTCTGCTTAATTATATCTTTTAAAATGGTGAGCCACCTTCATTCGTTTCTCATGTAGTTGCTTGCACACTACATGTATAGATAGATGATGAGATTACAAGAAAAAAATTGCC
>NC_021162.2:45193854-45203386 GCF_000331145.2 Cicer arietinum | reverse complement strand
CCTGGTACTTGTGGATCAGATTCTCCATATCATTTTGATTTGAGTGGTAGAGCTTTTGGTGCCATGGCAAATTCAGGTCAAGATGGAAATCTTCGCAAGGTTGGAAAAATAGTCGTTCAACATAGAAGGTATTATCTCTGTTTCTCTTTAAGCTTTTGTTTTGTAGAGGTTTTTTTAGGGTTTTATTTATGTGTCATTTTTAATGTTCCAAGGTTATATTGACCATTACTTTTTTGTTAATATATAAAATGTTTTTAATCATAAAAAAATCTAAAATAGTCAACGGGGTCATAAAAAAATTAGACAATTTTATGTTTATGTTTTTATCTTTTTAAATGTAAACAACGTTAATTAATTAAGTAAAAAAATAAAGTAATTTACTTTCAACATTTAAGTATTTTGTTTACAATATTGCAATTATATAAACTATTGATTCTTTAATGCAGAGTTCCATGCATTTACAATGGTGTCTCAATAGCCTTCCACGTCGACTCTAAATCTAACCCATATTATTTTGCTACCGCGGTTGAATATGAAAATGGGGATGGTGATCTTAAAAAAGTTGAACTTATGGAAGCATTTGGCAACACTTGGGTTACAATGCAACAATCATATGGTGCTGTTTGGAAATATAATAAACAGTCACTACTAAGAGCGCCATTTTCTATTAGGCTAACCACAATTGAGTCTGGGAAGATATTTGTAGCAAAGAATGTGATCCCGACGGGTTGGAAGCCTGGTCAGACTTATAGAGCACTTGGAAATTTTATTTAAGTTGTAAATGTATGTTAATTACATTAATAATTGGACTATCAAATTATAGTCTTGTATCTTAATCAAATCAAGTCATTTAAAGTGGACTTTCGATTATCTCTCAATTATTTTGAAAATGAAAAAAATGTTAGTATTTCTTGTTTGGAAAAACTAAATATAACTATCTCAATAATATGAAATATTATTTTCTATCTATGCAGACAAATTGTCAATCCGAAAATACAATTCAACATAGTTACAATAATTGGCAGAAAATTAAGTATGAGAAAAATATTTTTAATGTGGAAAACTTCCCTCAAATTGAGAGAATAAAAATCACATAATCTAACCCAGTAAAAACTTTCACTATAATGATTAATTGCTACACTAGAGTCTTCCTAGTAACACTATGGAACATCAATCAACAATAGCCATCACCAAAGATGGAAATTGTAAGACCCATAATTTTTAAGTACACTTTATGTATTTTTGTGTATTTTGGATTTTGGCTCGTGATAGGTGGCACCTCGATAAACGATACGGGCCCGTGATAGGCAGTACGTTTATGGTTTTCGGTTTTTTTGTAAATTGTGCAGACCCGTGATAGGTGGCACCTCGATAAACGATACGGGCCCGTGATAGGCAGTACGTTTATGGTTTTCGGTTTTTTTGTAAATTGTGCAGACCCGTGATAGGTGGCACCTCGATAAACGATACGGGCCCGTGATAGGCAGTACGTTTATGGTTTTCGGTTTTTTTGTAAATTGTGCAGACCCGTGATAGGTGGCACCTCGATAAACGATACGGGCCCGTGATAGGCAGTACGTTTATGGTTTTCGGTTTTTTTGTAAATTGTGCAGACCCGTGATAGGTGGCACCTCGATAAACGATACGGGCCCGTGATAGGCAGTACGTTTATGGTTTTCGGTTTTTTTGTAAATTGTGCAGACCCGTGATAGGTGGCACCTCGATAAACGATACGGGCCCGTGATAGGCAGTACGTTTATGGTTTTCGGTTTTTTTGTAAATTGTGCAGACCCGTGATAGGTGGCACCTCGATAAACGATACGGGCCCGTGATAGGCAGTACGTTTATGGTTTTCGGTTTTTTTGTAAATTGTGCAGACCCGTGATAGGTGGCACCTCGATAAACGATACGGGCCCGTGATAGGCAGTACGTTTATGGTTTTCGGTTTTTTTGTAAATTGTGCAGACCCGTGATAGGTGGCACCTCGATAAACGATACGGGCCCGTGATAGGCAGTACGTTTATGGTTTTCGGTTTTTTTGTAAATTGTGCAGACCCGTGATAGGTGGCACCTCGATAAACGATACGGGCCCGTGATAGGCAGTACGTTTATGGTTTTCGGTTTTTTTGTAAATTGTGCAGACCCGTGATAGGTGGCACCTCGATAAACGATACGGGCCCGTGATAGGCAGTACGTTTATGGTTTTCGGTTTTTTTGTAAATTGTGCAGACCCGTGATAGGTGGCACCTCGATAAACGATACGGGCCCGTGATAGGCAGTACGTTTATGGTTTTCGGTTTTTTTGTAAATTGTGCAGACCCGTGATAGGTGGCACCTCGATAAACGATACGGGCCCGTGATAGGCAGTACGTTTATGGTTTTCGCTTTTTTGTAAATTGTGCAGACCCGTGATAGGTGGCACCTCGATAAACGGTACGGGCCCGTGATAGGCAGTACGTTTATGGTTTTCGTTTTTTTGTAAATTGTGCAGACCCGTGATAGGTGGCACCTCGATAAACGGTACGGGCCCGTGATAGGCAGTACGTTTATGGTTTTCGTTTTTTTGTAAATTGTGCAGACCCGTGATAGGTGGCACCTTGATAAATAGTACTTTGGCCTGTGATAGGCGGTACATTTATGATTTACATTTTTGAAAACCGTGCAGACCCGTGATAGGTGGCACCTCGATAAACGATACGGGCACGTGATAGGCAGTATGTTTATGGTTTTCGCTTCTTTGTAAATTGTGCAGACCCGTGATAGGTGGCACCTTGGTAAATAGTACTTTGGCCTGTGATAGGCGGTACATTTACAATTTACGTTATTTTAGTAAACCGTGCAGACCCATGATAGGTGGCACCTCGGTAAATGATACGGGCCCGTGATAGGCCGTACATTTATGGTTTACGCTTTTTAGTAAATCGTGCAGACCCGTGATAGGTGGCACCTCGGTAATTGGTACTTTGGCCTGCGATAGGCGGTACAATTATGATTTACGGCCCTTCGAGGAGGGTTTTGGTTTGGAATTCCGAGTCCATGCATTTTGGAATATACGCATTGCATTAGGGTGCCTGGCACGCGAGTCATGTTTGATTTGAGTTTATGATTGAGTGATTCGAATTTTGATTTATCGTGATAACTGAGATGAAGGTGTTAAGTGCTATGTGTTGTGTATTGTGTGTGAGTATGATGGTTATCGAACCTTCGTGTGTCGTAGTAATCGCGTAGGAATTGCTAAGTGTTAGGTTGTGGACTTGATTAGGAATGACTTAGGTTAATTCATGAATTTTTGGAAAACTGATCAGGGAAATCGATTTCCCAATCGATTGGATAGAAGACAGGGGCTTGGCCAAATGAACAAAATCGATTAGCCAATCGATTTCGAAATCAATTTTCAAAGGAATCAGTTAAGAAATCGATTGCCCAATCGATTAGGCCTTAAGTCAGGGGCTCAGGAACCAATCAATCGATTTACCAATCGATTGAATTCAGCCCAGGATTCTGTTTTCATTAAGAATCCCTCACCAAATCGATTAGGAAATCGATTGGCTCGAAACCAGGGGCTCAGGAACCAATCAATCGATTTACCAATCGATTGAATTCAGCCCAGGATTCTGTTTTCATTAAAAATCTTCACCCCAATCGATTGCCCAATCGATTGGCTCAGTGAAAATCCTCATTTTTAGTTGTATGATTAATTGCTCATGAATCTATCCATGTTTTGTTTTATCATGTGTTAATTAGGAGATCGAGAACTGCATTTTACCTTCATTTTCATTGGCAATGTAATGTATGAACTTTTCGCACATTGAAAATCCTGTTAAGGTGCATGCTTAGTTAAAAAGTTGTTTTGAGCATTCAAAAACTTAACTGCTATGTGTTAACTGTTATTTTCTGGTTGGTGACCCTTTACACTATTGTGGAAATCTGGGCTTTGCCCTCAGATGAGAGTCAGGACGGCCCTACTGGTTCGTACCCTACGGACAGGGATGGAGATGGGAATGCTTGACTGCGGTTGTGTTAGGAGGATCTCACGGGGCGCGTGGAGATTACTCAGGGTGTATAGTTTTTGGTAGGATGATCAGATTAGGATGATGTATAGGGACTAGGGGTCCTTCTTTTTGGTTTGGAGTATTTTAGTTTTGGAAAACTGTACTTATACAAATATTATCAGTTTTATATCATCTTTGAATGGGTTCCATGTACCATTTGATGTTTATGTAGAAATGTTTTGGATTTGTAATTGGAGAAACTTTTCCGCTGCTTGTAAATTATAATGACTCAATTATTTATCCAAAAGCATTTCCTGATTTATTCTTTGTTCGTTTTAATTACTTTTAGACAGCTTAACAAGGCAACTATTAAGAATCGTTATCCTTTGCCACGAATCGATGATTTGATGGATCAATTGAGAGGGGCCGCGATATTTTCGAAGATTGACTTGAAGTCGGGTTACCATCAGATCCGAGTAAGGGAAGGAGACATTCAGAAAACAGCTTTCAGAACCCGCTACGGACATTATGAATACCTGGTTATGCCGTTTGGAGTTACCAATGCACCGGCAATTTTCATGGACTACATGAACAGGATCTTTAATTCGTTCCTTGATAAATTCGTGGTGGTATTCATTGATGATATATTGATTTATTCAAGGACTGAAGAAGAGCATGGAGAACATTTGCGACAAGTTCTTGAGATTTTACGCGAGAAGCGATTGTATGCCAATCTGTCGAAGTGTGAATTTTGGCTAGAGAAAGTGAATTTCTTGGGACATGTGATAACCAAGGAAGGAATCGCTGTAGATCCGGCTAAGATTGAGGCGGTTCTTGCTTGGAAACAGCCTCAGACTGTCACTGACATACGGAGTTTTGTAGGACTGGCAGGGTACTACAGGAGGTTTATCGAAGGTTTTGCTAAGATTGTGACTCCACTGACACAACTCACTAGAAAGGATCAACCGTTCGCATGGACAGAGAAGTGTGAGGAAAATTTCCAGTTACTAAAGAGAAAGTTGACGACCTCACCTGTATTGGTATTACCGCAATCAGAAGAACCCTATGAAGTTTACTGTGATGCATCTCACCAGGGGTTGGGATGTGTTCTGATGCAACACAAGAAAGCTGTGGCTTATGCCTCAAGACAATTGAAGATTCATGAGAGAAACTATCCTACCCATGATTTGGAGCTTGCCGCAGTTGTTTTCGCATTGAAGATCTGGAGGCACTATTTATATGGGTGCACGTTCACCGTGTTTAGTGACCATAAAAGCTTGAAATATTTGTTTGATCAGAAGGAGTTGAACATGCGCCAGAGACGATGGATGGAGACTCTCAAGGATTTTGATTTCACACTGCAGTACCACCCTGGGAAGGCCAATGTAGTGGCTGATGCGTTGAGCAGAAGAAGTGTATCGGTGTCTTCACTGATTATGGCTAGACAACAAGAGTTGTGGGGAGCTTTTAGAGACTTGCACTTGAACGTAGAGTTTGCACCGGGGATTTTGAGATTCGGAATGATTAAGATCTCGAGTGGATTACTTGAAGACATTGCGAATTCTCAGGATGACGTCTTAATTCAAGAGAAGAGGAATCTAATAGTACAAGGGAAGACGACTGAGTTCAAGATTGGGGCAGATAATGTTTTGCGGTGTAATGGTAGGATTTGTGTACCAGCCATTACAGATATGCGGAAAACGATTTTAGAAGAGGCGCATAAGAGTAAGCTGAGTATTCATCCGGGAGCAACTAAGATGTATCAGGATTTGAGGCAGAATTATTGGTGGCCAGGAATGAAGAAACATGTAGCGGAGTATGTATCAACTTGTCTAACTTGTCAGAAAGCGAAGGTGGAACATCAGCGACCTGCTGGGATGTTGCAACCTTTAGATATACCTGAATGGAAGTGGGACAGCATTTCCATGGATTTTATAACTGGATTGTGTAAAACAAGGGGAAAGAATGATTCTATATGGGTAATAGTGGATCGACTGACTAAATCCGCTCACTTTTTGCCGGTAAAGACCACCTATAAGGTAGATCAGCTAACAGAGATCTACATTGCTGAAATTGTGAGGTTACACGGGGTACCATCGAGTATTGTATCAGACCGTGATCCGAAGTTCACATCACATTTTTGGGGAGCGTTGCACGAAGCTTTGGGAACGAAGCTACGATTGAGTTCAGCTTACCATCCGCAAACGGACGGACAGACTGAAAGGACGAATCAGTCCCTGGAAGATCTGTTGAGAGCATGTGTATTAGATGATAGGGGAAGTTGGGATGATGTACTTCCGTTGATTGAGTTCACCTACAACAATAGTTTCCACGCAAGTATCGGAATGGCACCATATGAGGCTTTATATGGGCGCAAGTGTCAAACGCCCTTGTGTTGGTATAAGGACGGTGAAAGTATGATTGTCGGACCGGAAATGGTGCAACAGACCACAACTAAGGTAAGGAAGATCAAGGAGAAAATGAAGACTTCACAAGATCGTCAGAAGAGTTACGCGGACAAGCATCGCAGACTTTTAGAATTCGAACAGGGTGACCATGTATTTCTGAGAGTCACACCTACTACTGGAGTAGGAAGAGCCTTGAAAGCGAAGAAGTTGACTCCGAAATTCATTGGACCATATCAGATTTCTGCACGAATTAGGCATTGGTGTGTTTGTTGTGAAATATGGTTTGAATGTGAAAGTATGTTTGAGTTTGTTTCTGTGGAATTTTAAAACCATTAGAGTTAAACGAGTATTAAAAATGGGGAATCTTTTAATACCTCAGTTTACTTAATGTGCGTTTGAGGAAAATGTTTAAGTTAACTGGGCGTTGAGAATGGGGAATCTCTTAATGTCTCGGTTACTTAACTATCGTTTTTGGAAAATCGTTTCAGTAAATGAGTATTAAGAATGGGGAATCTCTTAATGTCTTGGTTACTTAATGTTTGTTGTGAAAGTCGTTTAAGTTAAATGGGTATTAAAAATGGGGAATCTTTTAATACCTCAGTTTACTTAATGTGCGTTTGAGGAAAATGTTTAAGTTAACTGGGCGTTGAGAATGGGGAATCTCTTAATGTCTCGGTTACTTAACTATCGTTTTTGGAAAATCGTTTCAGTAAATGAGTATTAAGAATGGGGAATCTCTTAATGTCTTGGTTACTTAATGTTTGTTGTGAAAGTCGTTTAAGTTAAATGGGTATTAAAAATGGGGAATCTTTTAATATCTGCATTTGCTTAACGTCTGTTGTGAATGAAGTCGGTATATGTTCATGCATTTTCATCCTTTTTGTAAATCGTGCAGACCCGTGATAGGTGGTACCTTGATAAATAGTACCTTCGCCTGTGATAGGCGGTACATTTATGATTTACGTTTTTGAAAACCGTGCAGACCCGTGATAGGTGGCACCTCGATAAACGATACGGGCCCGTGATAGGCAGTACGTTTATGGTTTACGCTTTTTAGTAAATCGTGCAGACCCGTGATAGGTGGCACCTCGATAAACGATACGGGCCCGTGATAGGCAGTACGTTTATGGTTTACGCTTTTTAGTAAATCGTGCAGACCCGTGATAGGTGGCACCTCGATAAACGATACGGGCCCGTGATAGGCAGTACGTTTATGGTTTACGCTTTTTAGTAAATCGTGCAGACCCGTGATAGGTGGCACCTCGGTAATTGGTACTTTGGCCTGCGATAGGCGGTACAATTATGATTTACGGCCCTTCGAGGAGGGTTTTGGTTTGGAATTCCGAGTCCATGCATTTTGGCATATACGCATTGCATTAGGGTGCTTGGCACACGAGTCGTGGTTGATTTGAGTTGCATGATTGAGTGTTTTGAATTTGAGTCGTTGTGGTAATTGCGTTGAAAGTGCTAAGTGTTGATTTTGTGCGTAAGTGTGATGGTTTGTAGAAACTAATTCGAAACCCAATTTGCCGTGGTAATCGCGTAGTAATTGCTAAGTGTTAGGTTGTGGACTTGATTAGGAATGACTTGGGTTAATTTATGAATTTTTTGGAAAAATGATCAGGGAAATCGATTTCCCAATCGATTGGATGGAAGTCAGGGACTTGGCCAAATGGACAAAATCGATTAGCCAATCGATTTTGTAATCAGTTTTCGAAGATCATTTACGAAATCGATTTGCCCAATCGATTGGGCCTAAGACAAGGACTCATCTATATTCGACCAAATCGATTTGGAAATCGATTGGCCATTAAGTCAGGGGCTCAGCTATCCTGTCAATCGATTGCCCAATCGATTGAATCAAGCCAGAGTTCAAAATTTCACTAAAAACCTTCAGGAAATCGATTTGGAAATCGATTGGTATTAAGTCAGGGGCTCCGTTATCCTGTCAATCGATTGCCAAATCGATTGATTCAGCCCAGGATTCTATTTTCATTAAAAATCTTCACCCCAATCGATTGCCCAATCGATTGGCTCAGTGAAAATCCTCAGTTTTAGTTGTATGATTAATTGCTCATGAATCTATCCATGTCTTGTTTTATCATGTGTTAATTAGGAGATCGAGAACTGCATTTTACCTTCATGTTCATTGGCAATGTACTGTATGAACTTTTCGCATATTGAAAATCCTGTTAAGGTGCATGCTTAGTTGAAAAGTTGTTTTGAGCATTCAAAAACTTAATTGCTATGTGTTAACTGTTATTTTCTGGTTGGTGACCCTTTACAACTATTGTGGAAATCTGGGCTTTGCCCTCAGATGAGAGTCAGGACGGCCCTACCGGTTCGTACCCTACGGACAGGAATGGAGATGGGAACGCTTGACTCTTTTTACTTGAATGGGTCCCATGTACCATTTGCTGTTGTGTAAATGTTTTGGATTTATAATTGGAGAAACTTTTCCGCTGCTTGTAAATTATAACGACTCAATTATTTATCCAAAGGCATTTCCTGACTTAATTCTCTGTTTTATTTTAATTCCTTTTGAAAAAAAAATACCCTCGATTTGAAAAACGGGGTGTTACAGTAAGACCCATAGTTTTTAAGTACACTTTATGTATTTTTGTGTATTTTGGATTTTGGCTCGGAGGCTTTTTAGCCAAAGTTAATAATATTTTGGAGTTTATATGATCAAAAAGATATTTCGATGGCGATTAGAATTACTCGTCGATAAATAAATTAAATTAAGTGCGGTGAATCCTTTACGGAGAATTTAATGCGTTACGGGTGAAATGGTAATTTAACAAATATCTAGATATTTGTTTGAGATATTTGTTTGAGATATTTGAAGATTCATGAGAGCAACTATCCTACTCATGATTTGGAGCTTGCTGCGGTTGTTTTTGCATTGAAGATCTGGAGGCACTATTTGTATGGGTGGGAAGGAAAAACAAAGGAAAAGCATTTCCATCTTCTTCCTCCCCTGCCTCGCGAAACCCATTTCTTCTCCTTCTTGGTTTTGCTTTCTTTTTCGTTCCTTTTCTTCAAGATTAGAAACCCAAGGTTTGGTGAGTGTGAGAGAGAAGATTACTCAACTTCATTCTTCTTGTTTGATTCGAAAACGAAGAAAAACGG
>NC_021162.2:45193011-45193837 GCF_000331145.2 Cicer arietinum | reverse complement strand
AACGCACGTTAAAGCTATCGTTAAGGTAAGGGCTCCTTCCAAACTTTTAGTTTGCATTTAGGGACTTATCTGTGGTTGTGTGGAAAAGAATTTTGTTAGGGTTAGAGTGTTGATTTGGGGGAAAATGAATCTAAGGCTTTATGGGTAAAATCTTAGAGTTAGGTTTTGGTTATATTGATGAATGTTTCGTGGAAAATGAATTTAAACTCATTTATGTATGATTTTGAGTAAATGAAACTTGTTGTGTTTGAGTGGTGGATTGTGTTGATTTGTGTTCGTCGTATTTGATGTGTTCTTAATTAATACTGATGAAATTTGATATGTGTATGGTTGGATTTTGTGGAGAAATGAATTGATGTGTTTTGGTGTGGATCGTGGATTGAATTTGATAATATGTTTGAGTTTGTTTTGTTGTGGAATTTGAAAACCATTAGAGTTAAACGAGTATTAAAAATGGGGAATCTTTTAATATCTCGGTTTACTTAATGTTGTCGTGAAAATCGTTTAAGTTAAATGAGTATTAAGAATGGGGAATCTCTTAATGTCTACGTTTACTTAATGTTGGCGTGAAAACCATTAGAGTTAAACGAGTATTAAAAATGGGGAATCTTTTAATATCTCAGTTTACTTAATGTGTGTTTGAGAAAATCGTTTAAGTTAAACGAGTATTAAGAATGGGGAATCTCTTAATGTCTACGTTTACTTAATGTTGGCGTGAAAACCATTAGAGTTAAACGAGTATTAAAAATGGGGAATCTTTTAATATCTCGGTTTACTTAATGTGTGTTTGAGAAAATCGTTTAAGTTAAACGAGTATTAAAAATGG
>NC_021162.2:45192315-45192775 GCF_000331145.2 Cicer arietinum | reverse complement strand
TTTTTTTTTAAATTGTGCAGACCCGTGATAGGTGGCACCTCGATAAACGATACGGGCCCGTGTTAGGCAGTACGTTTATGGTGTTTTCGCTTTTGTAAATTGTGCAGACCCGTGATAGGTGGCACCTTGGTAAATAGTACTTTGGCATGTGATAGGCGGTATATTTACAATTTACGTTATTTTAGTAAATCGTGCAGACCCATGATACGTGGCACCTCGGTAAATGATACGGGCCCGTGATAGGCAGTACATTTATGGTTTATGCTTTTTAGTAAATCGTGCAGACCTGTGATAGGTGGCAACTCGGTAATTGGTACTTTGGCCTGTGATAGGCGGTACAATTATGATTTACGGCCCTTCGAGGAGGGTTTTGGTTTGGAATTCCGAGTCCATGCATTTTGGCATATACGCATTGCATTAGGGTGCTTAGCACACGAGTCGGGTTTGATTCAAGTTTATG
>NC_021162.2:45189559-45192176 GCF_000331145.2 Cicer arietinum | reverse complement strand
GTGTGGGAATTGCTAAGTGTTAAGATGTGGGTTTGTGTATGAATGGGATTGGATTAGTTTATGTATTTTTGGAAGGATAAGCAGGGAAATCGATTCCCCAATCGATTTGATGAGTTGCAGGGACCTTGCTATATTGGCAAAATCGATTTGCCAATCGATTTTGTGATATGTTTTTCAAAACCATTTAAGAAATCGATTTGGAAATCGATTGGCAGAGAGGCAGGAACTCAGCAAAACTGCCTGATTTGGAAATCGATTTGGCAATACAGGAACTTAGCAGAACTGACCAAATCGATTTGGAAATCGATTGGCTCAGTAAAAATCCTTATTTTGAGTTAGATAATCGATTGCTCAATTGATTTATCAATGCTTTGGTCAGTTATGTATTACTTGATGGTTTGAGAACTTCTTTTTGATTTCATTTTTAATTGGCAAGCATTATATGAACTTTTAGCATATGGAAAATCCTTTTAAGGTGCATGCTTAGTTGAAAGGTTATTTTGTGCATTTAAAACTTAAATGTTATGTGTTATCTGTTAATTTCGGTTGGTGACCCTTTACAATTATTGTGGAAATCTGGGCTTCGCCCTCAGATGAGAGTCAGGACGATCCTACCGGTTCGTACCCTACGGACGGGAATGGAGATGGGAACGCGTGACTGCAGTTACGTTAGGAGGATCTCACGGGGCGCGTGGAGATACTCAGGGTGTATAGCTTTTTGGTAGGATGATCAGATTAGGATGATGTATAGGAACTAGGTGTCCTTCTTTTTGGATTGGAGTATTTTTAGTTTGGAAAACTGTACTTATACTAATATTGTCAGTTTGACTTTTTACTTGAATGGGTTCCATGTACCATTTGTTGTTGTGTAAATGTTTTGGATTTATAATTGGAGAAACTCTTCCGCTGTTTGTAAATTATAATGACTCAATTAATTATCCAAAGGTATTTTCTTATTTGTTTTTCTCTGTTTAATTTTTCAAAACAGTTTTAGAGATGAAAAATGAAAAATATATTGTTTGGTAATCTAATTTAGGAAATATCTTTTACTAAATTAAATAATAATAAGTAAAAAATTCATGATATATATATTGCAATTTGATATATTTTAAACAAGAGAAATTTTTGTAATTGATATATAATTTACAAACCTAATCATCTTACACCTCTCTCTTATCATTCATCTGAGATAAATGTTTTAGAACTATTGTTTTTACATCAAAATCATTCATTTAAATTATGTTTCTCTAATTTAGCGTTTTAAATAAAATATTTAATTCACTTATTTTCATAAAATTTTAATTTTTGTGTGGAAGAAATGTTTAGAATATTTTAAACAAATATAGTCCTTAATATTTTTTTTATAGTAATCATATTTATATTTGTGATAAATGTGTGAACATTCTTATAAAATAATTTCATATCTTCATAGCTTATAAATTAATTAATTTTTATATAAAATTAAATTATATGGTAGAGGTGGATATTAGAATGCTCACTCAATTTTAGAGGTTGTTATTCGTGTTAGTTGTAACACTCCGATTTTTTTGACAGCACGAGTGTATTATTATTATTTTTTTAAAATAAAGAAATAAAACAAAGAAAATACTTTTGGATGAAATATTTAAGTCGTAACATAACGAAAAAAGCCAACAATATTTACAAGCAGCGGAAATAGTTTTTGAAATACAAACCTAAAGTATTTACACGACAAAATACATCGGGGATATGAGACCTATCAGACATAGCTCATACCACTGGAGTATTCTCGGCAGACACCTGTACAAAAACATTGCCCCAAGAATTTTAACTTCCCCACGTCCTATCAAAAAAATGGTACAAGGACGCATCAAAATAAAATTCGAGCTGACAATATGAGGTATAGGTACAATCTTTCAAATTGAAATAAATACATCCACAAAAGAAAGACAACTAAACCCTATACAGCCCTCTAATCTGATCAGGCTACAAAAAGCTATACAACCTGGGTGATCTCCACGCGCCCCGCAAGATCCTTCTAACATAGCTTCGATTAGGTATGACTAACTACTTTCCCATCTCCAGGGTACTAACTGGTAGGATGATCCTGTTTCTCATCTGAGGGTAAAGCCCAGATTTCCACAATAATTGTAAAAGTCACCAACCGAAAATTAACAAATATCACATAGCAAAATTCTTATATTTTCAAATGCTCAAAAGAACCTTTCGTCTTAGCATATTCCTCAAAAGGGTTTTCATATGTCCAAAAATGCATAAACAATGTTGAAAAATGAAGTTTTAACAAACTGCACTGTCATAGCCGAATACAACAGAGAAAATGCAGATTTTCAGTTCTAAAATAGCTCTGAATCAATCAACACTTCGAATATTCATTAAATCAATTATGAACACATAATTACATCAAAACTTAATCAACCCAACTTCACACCTCAAAGCAATTACGACAAATCACAACAACAACCGAATATGTATATACAATCATCATAGTATAACAAACATAACTCGCACACCAAACACTCTAATGCAATGCGTATATGCCAAAATGCATGATTCCAGAATTCCAAACCAAAACCCTCCTCGAAGGGCGTAAATCATAATTGTACAACCTCTCACAGAC
>NC_021162.2:45182231-45185724 GCF_000331145.2 Cicer arietinum | reverse complement strand
TTTTTTTTATAGTAGTTAACGAAAGCAATCCAGTCCTTTTCAGGCATAGGAAGGTCAATATCATGTAGGTCTTCCTTACTTTTGTTTGGTAGAAGTATCTACATAATAACTTATATTTATAGACCTTCCATATTTCTCCTAGGATTGTCCATGTTCATTTGATACCAGCTTCTTAATCATACACAAAATGATCCTTGCAAGATTCTATAAAATATATCAATCTTCAATGATAAGAAATACAAAAAAGAAGCGCTCTACGAAGTTTAGATAATAACATGGATGCAGTTCCAACTTTACTATTCTTTTTTGATATTTCATCCCATCTTTCAATAGATATAGGACAAAGTATCTGATTGTGAAAATAATAATACAAACTCAAGTAAAATAATATAACATCCGTACAAGCACCGTAAAATAAGACAATAAATTTAACGATATGAGATTTTTTTTATATTAAACTTTGATAAGTAAGGGCTCCTCTTTTTGTTGTGATTCAGTTTCACTTTGAATATGTTTAAGTTCTTAAATTTATCCCTGCTTTAATTCAGATGGAGCATTAGTTTAAGAAAAAATGTTCATCAAGTAAGTTTGAAGAACAATGACCCCTAATCCTTAGATGTTTACTTTTTGTGATCATCTTGACTTGCTCAACAAGATATTTTCTGAAGAAATTATAAAGCGGGAAAAAGTACAACAAAATCTTGTTTGAAATTCACGCAAGTTGTCTTGATAGAACAATCTGTATAAGATATGTGCAACATTACCTACAACGGTTAGAATATTAACGACATCAACTTGGTACTACGAAAGGAAACTCAAGCGTTATTAATAGAAATTATTATCGCACACGACACATATTAATCACAACTAAACAATCACAAGAAAATGCAATGCAATGTATGAGCATAGACCCTAGTTCACAATGTTGTACTATTATAACTCTAAAGTACTTGGTTAGGTGGCTTGATACTATGCCACCTTCTTGGTGGACAGATAATTCAAATTAGATTTGTCCTCAAGAATCCCCTCAACCCAATCTGAGACACATATACACGACAATCGAGGTAAATGTGTGTTGCATGATAGCTTCCAACATTTGGAGTGCTACCTTCAAGTCACCTAGGAATTCCCCACCCGAATACCTCTAAGGTATAACAATCTTGCCTTAAGGCTCAACAGCAGACCGCCACGATCAAGCTCATTTAATTGTACTTCCCCGGAATCACTACACTTGTCAGGCCCTACCTATATGATGACAAAATAATCTCCACTTCAAAAATTTTCAATATTTATTTTCTCCCCTCGTTGGCCTATGATACTCAATTAAGACTGTCATCTCAAATACAAATTGGAATCACCATTGTTTCATCAACTCTGGGGTTACTTGAATATTCTCATCACAAATTTATAACATCACTATCATTAATCATATATCATCATCATCTTCATCATCACCATCATCACATAAACTCATCATAAATTTATATCATCAGTATCATCAATCATACATCATCATATAACTTATCATAAATTTATAACACCACAATTATTAATCATACATCATCATAATCACATAAAATTATCATAATGCATCCATCTTTTATCATCAATTACATAAACTTATCTAATCAAACATATACATAAAATTGATTCGACACCCAATATCACAATAATATCCAATGCCACACATTTAAAGAAATTAAATCAATCAACACCTTAAAAATATTTCTATTTCACATTTTTATTTCACAATTTTTATATTTGCATGTTAATTAATTTATCCCTATATAGTGAGTCTCGTATGAATCGTTGGGAAACACCGTTTTCCTGTTCATTTCATAATATATTATACTTAGGAATTTAAACGCTCTCTAACCCCTTACATTATTTCAACGCTTTCACACACGAATACAATTCCACAAGCAAACAACATTTGTTCTTTGACTTTTTGTCCTTCAATTGATCTAACTCGATAATTTATGGATAAACGTCAAAAATAAATTACGAGAAGACACTCTAAAATAGCTAGTTGAATTAGGTGTTAGTACATTTTCTTGTTTTTAATGATATGGTAGTTGAATTTTCTGAGTTAATATAATGTCTACTTATAGTAAGGTGCAGTAAATAGATGAACACAATAGATTTATCCTGGTTCCCCTTATAACCAAGGGTACATCCAGTTCTCTTGCACACCACAAGAGATTGAGCCACTAATTGTCAGAAAATGTACAACTCCCACCCTGAGATTCTTGCTACAAACTTCTAACAATACTTCTAAGATAGCACACCACTATCTTAGATTAAGCTATTTTTAGAGCAATGTTTTTGGTCTTCTTTTCTTGACTTTCATTTTGTTCTAACCTTCCAAGTTCGATTTCGTGTTCTTGGAGTTTTCCAAAAAGTGCAGAAAGGGACATCTTTGATAGGCTTTTCTCTACAGAAATTTTCGTTACTTCAGGTTGCCATGCCCTTGTTAATGATCTCAGAACTTTAAGGTTCAATTCATCATTAGTGAAGGTTTTTCCAAGTGCTGTCAAGTGGTTGGTCAGATGAGAAAATCTTTTCTGCAAGTCCAGAATAGATTCTTTGGGCTGAATTCGGAACAATTCATACTCTTAAGACAATGTGTTGAGTTTGGAACGCTTTACCTCAATTGTTCCTTCATGTGTTATTTCAAGTGTATCCCAGATTTCTTTAGCTATTTTGCAATGAGATATGCGAAAAAATTCGTCCATTCCAAGGGCCAATTGTAACATGTTTTTGGCCTTTTTATCAAACAATACTTTCCTTTTGTCATCATCTGTCCATGAGCCTTTTATCTTAACTTCTTCTTTATTATTGATAACTGTTGTTGGAACATAGGGACCGTTTTCTACCGCTTCCCATATATCATCACCTTGTGCCTCAAGATATGCCTGCATGCGTATCTTCCAGAAATCATAGTGTTCACCAACGAAACATGGTGGTTTATTGCTACTACCACCATCTCTAAAAACTGGTTGTGCGGAAGCCATTTATAAGTATCAAGGAGCAAATTATCGGAACCTGCTCTAATGCCAATTGTAAGTACAAAAGTACACCTAAGAGGGGGGTGAATTAGGTTAGTAAATTTTCTTGTTTTTAGTGATATGGTAGTTGAATTTTCTGAGTTAATATAATGTCTACTTATAGTAAGGTGCGG
The DNA here is from genome assembly GCF_000331145.2 of Cicer arietinum. NCBI lineage: Eukaryota > Viridiplantae > Streptophyta > Magnoliopsida > Fabales > Fabaceae > Cicer > Cicer arietinum. Next base: position 45,182,543 of record NC_021162.2, on the reverse strand, counting down.
TAAATAGATGAACACAATAGATTTATCCTGGATCCCCTTATAACTAAGGGTACGTCCAGTTCTCTTACACACCACAAGAGATTGATCCACTAATTGTCAGAAAATGTACAACTCCCACCCTCGGATTCTTGCTACAAACTTCTAACAACACTTCTAAGATAGCACACCACTATCTTAGATTAAGCTATTTTTAAGAAAGTATTCCTTTCTTTTACAAATGATACAATATGATTTGAATAAGAATAAGGAAAGGTATATTGATAAACAATCCAATAACAATTCAAGTACTTGAGAACCTTTCTGAATGATATG
>NC_021162.2:45181416-45182191 GCF_000331145.2 Cicer arietinum | reverse complement strand
TGAAGTTATGGGGTATTTATACTCCATAAACATCTCTTCAGATTCGTGGCCATTGATCCAAGAGGTTTGATGAAAGAATACAATGATTTGGAGCCATTCCAGATCTGAAAAATTGTATTGATTCCAGTTGTATTTGAATACAAGATGTGTGTATTCGAATACACCTCTTTGTAACGTTCAAAAATATTCAAAAATTACACCTTGTATTCGAATACACATGTGTGTAGTCGAATACAGATTAGTGAAAATTTTCCACTGACTTACTTTGTATTCGAATACAGATGGTTGTAGTCGAATACAGATGTAAGGATTTTGGCCACTGACTTGCAGTCGAATATATATATGAGGATTTTGGCCACTGACTTGATGTGTATTCGACTACACATAGTCGTAGTCGAATACGACTTTGAGACTTTTGCTGCTGACTTGCTTTGTATTCGAATACAAGATGGTGTATTCGAATACACTTATGTATTTTGTCAAAAATATGATTTTTAAGACTTTGTTAATGTTGTTTTGACTTTTGAAAATACTTTAAATGCATATGTAAATATGACTTGTTCTCATGTAATTGAAATATTGGTTTGTATCATATACCTTTACATTTTAACATTTAATGTTTGGATTTGAAGCTTATTAATGAAGATATTTGATCTTCTTTTTGATCTTGTTGCATTGACCATAATTGTTGATCTTTGTCTTCATCAAAAACATGTAGTTTTACATTCTCCCCCTTTTTGATTATGACAAAATGTTATTGTTGTGGAGAGATTGT
>NC_021162.2:45179523-45180445 GCF_000331145.2 Cicer arietinum | reverse complement strand
GCTTTTAAGTTGTACAACTTTAATATCGCGGATAGTCTTGTGAATTTAGTACAACCATTATATAATGGTTTCTCTGCATCACTCAACAAACTCTCAAACATTTTAGGACAATCCCGAAGATCTTCTTCAACTGCTTTTGCAATCTCTTCAACTCGGTCCGGCTCATATGTATCTGTATCGAAGTCAGTTGAAGCATATGTCGAACCATTCTCAAAATTAATGTTTCCTTTTTTTTCTCACCATGTCTTATCCAACATGTATAGCGTTGATCAATTCCATTCCATACTAAATATCCTTCCAATTCATCTTATCTAACATGTTTTGCAAAACAACATTTTAAACAAGGACAAACGACTCTATTTGGATCTTTTGCATTCTTCACTACAAACTCAACAAACTCCTTCACTCCACTTTCATACTCTTTTGACAATCGATTGACAGACATCCCTTTCTAGTCCATATTATATGACCTATATAAATGCAGTTACAAAAATAATAAGCTACTGATAACATCAACCATTATATAACAATTCCAAAACAGAAAAGATTTCAAAACAGAACAGATCAAAAAAATTCAAAAAAGAAAAGATTTTATATTATTTATTATGTAACAATTTATTAGTTTTCGTGACAACAACAAATTAATAAATACAGTACCTGAGACAACGTATCCAATTTTTTATAAAGGAGGAGCAGTAGATGGCCGCACAATACGTAGAGAAGAAGACGATTCCCAGAGTATAGGAGATGAGGGTTCCTAAATTTGTTTTTATTTATTTAAAGTAAATGATTTTTATAAGGCTTTTACAACGCTTGTAACAAAAGCGCTCTAATAGGTCATTTAATTATTTGAAAGCGCATGTCTTTTACAACGTTTGTAAAAAAAGCGCTCTAATAGGTCATTTAATTATTTGAAAGCGCA
>NC_021162.2:45177732-45179481 GCF_000331145.2 Cicer arietinum | reverse complement strand
ATTTATTATGTAACAATTTATTAGTTTTCGTGACAACAACAAATTAATAAATACAGTACCTGAGACAACGTATCCAATTTTTTATAAAGGAGGAGCAGTAGATGGCCGCACAATACGTAGAGAAGAAGACGATTCCCAGAGTATAGGAGATGAGGGTTCCTAAATTTGTTTTTATTTATTTAAAGTAAATGATTTTTATAAGGCTTTTACAACGCTTGTAACAAAAGCGCTCTAATAGGTCATTTAATTATTTGAAAGCGCATGTCTTTTACAACGTTTGTAAAAAAAGCGCTCTAATAGGTCATTTAATTATTTGAAAGCGCAAGTCTTTTACAACGTTTGTCCAAAAAGTGTTGTAAAAGCTATGTAACATCAGGTGGGAGCGCTATATTTTACAGCGCTGTAAAACGTTATGTGAGGGCGCTTCATTTTACAGCGCTTGTGAACAAGCGCTGTAAAAGTCTTGTTAACATTATACAGAAGCGCTAAATGACCCTACAACAGCGCTTGTCAAAAAAGCGTTGTTATATCCTCTGTTTTTTTTAAAATATATTTACAACAGCGCTTGTATTTAATAAGCGCCGTAAAAGGTGCACTATAAAATGTCATTTTTGACGTAGTGTATTTTTCCACAGATAAAATATTTTCTCAATCGGTACATTGACACTTACACATCTTGTTTCTATTGTAATTCTTAATTAGAAACTTTAGTTATATTAATTTTTTTATATTATATTAGATTGTTCGAATATTAAGCCGCAAGAAATCACCCTTTTCTATGAAATTGAGTCTTTAATATGTGAATCGTCGATCAAAGTAAGAAGGGGGATTTTGACTCTTCTTATAATGAATAAATTGAGTAGGTTTATTAAATAGGGATGTTTCATGATCCTTAGGTCTATATCAACTGTTTGATTTGCTTAGAATCGTAGGAACAGTAAAACTAATGAGTTATTTGTTGTCTTTTTTAGACCATCGCTTACGATGTCTCACCTATTTATTAAATATATGAAAATCAATAATGATGTGTTGGATGTTAATGATTTAATTGATATAATTCACAAATAGAAAGTGACTAAATTAAGGATTAATCGATTAGAATGGTGTTATTAACCAAATAGTTTATTGTTAATCCATAATACACACAAGGTTCATTTATTAGGTTAATTAGTTATGATGGAAAATTAAGTTAGTAATTATCTAGTAATAAGAATAAAGGTATTAAGTTATGGATTAATAATTAGAATTAAAATAGTAAAGTTAATTGTTAATAAATATTGTTGATGTTGTTTTATATGGTGGTGATGATAGGCAGGAATTTGTCGGAGCATGCTTAGTTGTAGATATGAGTTCCTAGACAATGATTTGGTGATGAATGTATTGTCATGTATCTTTATGTATTCATATTCATATAGTATGATATGTTATAGGAATTGATCTGTGATAGAATCAGAGTTCAACGGTCGAGAGGAGCTTTAAGGCGTTAATAGTAAGAAGATCTTACATAAAGGCATGACACTGCTAAGATGTTTCGTTGAATATTGGATAATCCTAATTAGACGCTCTTATTTGTAAAATAGCAAGTAGCTTCTTTGGAGACACCAACCTAAAGTTAGAAAGATCTAGTGTGGAGTACTTAACGATTAGGATTCGTGGTATGCTATCATGTATTTTCTTAATAGCTTTAAATATGTCTTTGATCTCTACAAATATATCACTTTATGATTTTAGTTAATCTAACTTTTTTTT
>NC_021162.2:45163607-45174303 GCF_000331145.2 Cicer arietinum | reverse complement strand
AAAAAAAAACTAAGTATAATCAAGTACATGATACAACCATATTAACAAAATAAAAACAAATACTACTCAATTACTACCAATGTCATCATCCTCACTATCTTCATCAGTTTCATTGTTGGGTTGTGGTGATGAACTTGGACGAGAAGAAGATCCAACAAATCCTAAATGTTATGTGAAAGGTTAAATTTTTTGCTGGTTTCGACCATCTCTTTTTCTTGTCATTGCAATTGTTGCTTCATCAGCACGAACATTGTGATACATCCATCATACCTTAAGATAAGGGGGGTACATTTTCATAACTGAGGAGTTTAAACAGAGACTCAATATCATGAAACCAATTTTTCCTTTCTATAGGGTTACCATTTTCCACAACCTAAATAAAAAAGCAACACACAGTAAAAAGTATTGTTCCTTTCAATCTAATCAAGAAAAAGCCAAGTCTCATACAACAATGAATCATTAGAGTCTGACATAAAATAAGTTAAACTAAGAATTTCTAGCCAGTAACATACTGCAATAAGCAAACATATTTATTTAATAGAAACTTTTGCATAATGTAACACATCTTAATCATATTGTACTATTTTAACCATGATAATTGATACATCCATTAATCATTTTGTTGCAACCTTTTGGCTTAATTTTCTAATATATGTTATTCAAACATGTTAGTTTATATATGTAAAATATTCACACATAACACTCTACTTACGCTCCGTGCAACCAAAGAGGTAAACCTTTTTCCCATACATCAAACCACCCTCGTCCAATGCATCTTGAGCACAAAAATCACAATTTCATCAAATAAAATAGTCAACTTAATTCCATCACAGATAGGGATGGGAATAAGCTAGGCCGTCCGTCAGGGGCCTATGACCTGGCCTACTTATGGCCTGGCTTAGTCTGGCCTATTTAATAAAAAGGCTAGACTTAGGCCATTTTTAAAGCCTATTTATTTAAATAGGTCAGGCTCAGGCTAATAAAAAAGCCTATTAGGTCTGACAGGCCGACCTATATATATTTTATTATTTATTATTATATTAATAATATTATTTCCTATTTTAAATTCTACCAATTAAGCAATTACTCAGTAAACATTCCATATTCAATAGTTGTTCGATATTCGGTAGCATTCTATATTTGGTAGCTATTCAATTAGTCAATCACTCAGTAGTTTTCCATATTTGTTTAAAAGGTAATAATGAGTGTGTTTGTTTCAGAGAAAAAAAAATCTATTATTTGACACACAAAATTATTTTTTAGGGTTTAAATGATGTTTGTTTCATATTTTAAAAAAATTATTTTAAATAGGCTTTCAGGCCAGGCCAGACTTTTAAAAAGGTCAGGCCATACCGAAAAAAAAGCCTATGATAGGACGTAGGCCAGACTTAGGCCTAAAAAATAAATCGTAGGCCAGGCTCAGGTGTTTCAAAGCCTGGCCTGGCCTGGCCTATTCCCACCCCTAATCACAGATCATAAACAAAAATCAAAGCAACACCAATACTTACTTCTAGATTAGAGAAATTCCACTTGATTTGATACACATAATCCAATTGGTCCCACTGGCATTATAACACAACAGTTAGAATGGAAGAAAAAAAAACGCCAGACAACTGTCAACTCATTAAATTAGAAAATAAAAATCAAATAAATTGAACAAACCTCAGTCCCAAAAGGAAATGAAGCTTTGCTATACAATAATAATCACGAATGCTTTCTTCATCTCTCATAAAAAATGATATCTAATTAAGTTTAGAACAATAGAGAGAAATCCAAATATACCTACGACAAAAACACACTATCAAGACTAACAACCTTTAAAATCAAGCTAATGTGTGAATGTCCCTGCCACAACCAACACATGAAAAAGTTGGTGACTATGACCAGCAAAATAAACGCAGTATGTGAGATCAAGTTAGAAACATCATTTCCTAAACATACACAACAACAAATGGGAAATTCAAAACCTTAAGCAAAGTTAAAATCAGCTTCAACTCAAATCTCTGACTCTAAACAAACACAAAATCAAGTGAACTAGGAAATCAAACTGAAAATGTACCAAAATTAATGTCACAAACTAACGAGAAAGTAGCATTAGTGATTGAATCAAATACTTCAATAAATTGAAGCTGAAATTGGCTTGAAAAGCTGAGAAAAATTTGAAGAATGAGAAACGCAAATCAACGTAAATGAGAAGCGCAAGCGTGAAAAATTTGTAGGAGAGAAAATGAAAATATGATAAGCAAATCCACAATTTTGAAGAATAACATAAAATCCCTAATTTTGAACATATGATAAAACCTAGCAATAACTTCAGACACACAAATATATTACTAATAGTCTTAATCAAATAATGAATCAACCAAATCACTAAACCCTAAACAATGTAACTTTGTGATACCATACCTTGTTGAGTTGATGACTGTTTAATGTAGTTGAAGGCTAAACAAGGAGGTATTGGTGGCTCCGTGGACGGAGGAGGGCAGTGGAGGCCATGGTGGTGGCTATTTGCAACGAAATGAGGAAGAGAAAGAAGAAGAAGAGAGGTTCGGTGGTTGACGACGAGAGTGCTTGCAGAGAAAATAGAATAAAATAGAAATTTTGAAGTTAACGTCGATGTCAAATAGTGTATTGCCTTTTTTTTTTTTTTTAAGAGCAGTGGCTATAAATATTTTTTCTATTGTGGTTCACACAAATGAATATATGTGATTTTCATTGCTAAAATGATAATTTCAACATCGACATTAATTTGAATTTCTATATTTTAAGATAAAATAATAATATTAATAAGAGATATATTTAAATAAAAATAATAAATACACATAGTAAATTAAAAAATAATTTATATTTAAAGACAGATTTATTTTTTTAAATAGGACTTATAATTAAAAACAAAAATAATATATGACAATAACTAAGACTATATTAAATATGCCATTAAGTATTACACTACAACCATAATTACTCAAGATGCAACTTAATATCCTATTATTTTACAAGAACTTTAACATGCTTATTTAAACATAAACCAATATTTCTTCCGATTTTAAAAATACAAATAAAAGCTAAAATATATTTTATTCAAAATTTGAAATAAATAATTTTAATTTTTTATATATATTTTTAAGATTAGAGTAGTACTAAATCTCCAATAACTGAACCCACCACAACATGAAGACTAATCTTCTTTATATTCGAATCAAAATTGTCTAAGTCAACCAAATCCCACGATTCAATCACTTTCATTAGTTCTAGCCCGTTTAAAAGCGCATTTGATATTAAAACGTCCGTTGAACTAGGCTAAAATCCCAAATTTAAATTTTAAAAAGAATATCTATTAAATTTTAAAAAGAAAATTTTTTAAGCTGTTTTACAACAATAGTTATAGATTATTCACAATCAACTCTAATTGATTAGATTAATGAGAAAAATAATAGAATTAGACAAATATATTTCATTAACTTTTGTTTAGAATTTTAAGTTGTACATCACTTAAGTATTCTTAATTAGTCGTATTCACTTAGCCACAATTTTTCAATAACTTAACCTCACCTAAACTAACTTTTACTCCAAAAGAAAAATAATTCAAAAAAAAAACTAATTATTCCTAGAAAAATATGATGTTGCATCAACCATTTTTTGAAAAAGTAAAATCATTAGATCATAGATGTTTAATAACATTCACAAATAAAAAGCTACTTTATTTATATAAAAATTAATAAAATAAATATTCGCAAGAAAATCCGCATGACGTTACCTACGGAATTTGCTAGGGACACTTCCTAGGAACAATTTCATCGATAAATCCTAAAAATTGTGAAGTTTGCTGCAGATATATCGTCATAGTAAATCCGCGCAAAAGAAAACTTTACCTGCGATTCTTCATGCGGAATTTGAAACCGCATAAATATTGCTAAAACGCAAAATCCTTGATATTACCTGCAGAAATATTTCGGCAGGAAAGGCCGCTAGAAAAACGCTAATTTCTAGTAGTGTGTCATCTAAATTATCGGTAATATTTTATTCAATTACAAAATGTTTTTATTTTTGGCACATAATTTAGAATATTACTGCATCAAAATTGCTCACAATTATGGGGGCCAATTTATGTCATAAGTAATTTATGCATAAATCCACCACACCATGTCATATTACATAATATGAATTCATCATATTATTCAATCGTTATTTCATCATGTGATGCTAAAATGCATTATTCAACAATAAATTCATAACATCAAGAATCAAGCATAAAAAAGCAAACGTCCAAAAATCAAGCACTAAGTAAAGATATCAAATCAATTACCAAGTAACAAAACACAACAAATAAGTATAATCTAATCATATTATACTAAAAAGTAGAAGGATTCCTTACCTCAGCTATCACAAATTATTCTCAATGATTCGCTTCACCACCCGTTCTCATCTATCATTCTTTAATCAAAACTAAAACCTTAATTAAAACGAAATCGTATATATCCTTAAATAGATTTCATGTTGGGTCTAAACACCTAAACCACTTATATGGTTTTCTTTTTCCGAAAAAAACTTAACAAAAATATTTTATATTGTATTAGAAGGAACTTTGTTCAAAACTTTAGATCAAAGGAATAACACTTGCTAATTTAAAACCTCAAAACACCAACACTTTTTAACTTCAACAATTTTTCCCAAAACATCAAGGGCCTATTTTTATAGTTTTCTCTCAAAACCAATTAAAAAGTCTGGAGTCATAAAGCATCATCATTTTGAAGCAAAATTCTAGAAATCTCAAAACTTCTCAAAGATAGCCCTGTTTGATTCCCTTTCCAAAAATTGTTTTATAGTTTTTAAAAATTAAAAATTAAAAATTAAAAATTTGTTTGTTAATAAAATTTTACAAAGTACTTTTAAAAATTGTTGTGTACTTATAGACTTTTAAAACTAAAAAATAAAATTAGGTAATAGAGGTTTTGGGTATGTTTGAATCAATTTTTCATTTTAGTTTTTAAAATTTGTTTTATAAGTCAGTTTTTTTATAACTACTTTTAAGAAGAGAATAACAAAAACATTGTATTTGGTGATCTAATTTTTTAAAACAGTTTTAGAGATGAAAAAAATGAAAAATATATTGTTAGGTAATCTAATTTGTGAAATATCTTTTATTAAATTAAATAATAATAAGTAAAAAATTCATGATATATATATGCAAAATATATATATATATATATATATATTGCAATTTGATATATCATTCATCTGAGATAAATGTTTTAGAACCATTGTTTTTACATCAAAATCATTCATTTAAATTGTGTTTCTCTAATTTAGTGTGTTTTAAATAAAATATTTAATTCACTTATTTTCATAAAATTTTAATTTTTGTGTGGAAGAGATGTTTAGAATATTTTAAATATATTTAATCCTTAATATTTTTTTATAGCAATCATATTTATATTTGTGATAAATGTGTGAACATTCTTATAAAAATATTTCATATCTTCATAGCTTTTTAATTAATTAATTTTTATATAAAATTAAATTATATGGTAGAGGTGGATACTAGAACGCTCACTCAATTTTATATGTAGTTATTTGCGTTAGTGCTTAATTCTTATTGCATATTTTGACTTTTATTTTTATAAATAATTTTTGCAAGTATCTATTAAATCTGAGTTTAATTTTTATACAATTGTTATAAAAATATTTTATATTCGGGTACATATTTGAATCTAAAATCCTTTACAATTAGTAGATGTGAATTGCACCACCATACTTTTTTTTTATAAAAAAAAATATATTTTTATCACTTAAATATTATTAATAATAACATTTAACAAAAAAATCTAAAACACTTAAACATAAATACCACTAACAAAACAAGAATTGAAAATAACACACGCTCATACTAACAAAATGACCACCAAACTTTAACAAACAAACATAATATTATAAAATTAGAGTAACTTTTTCATATATTTATATATATTAATACCAGTAACGAAACGTGTCAATTCTCAGTGTATTTTTGAAAATCAAAATAGAGAAGCAAAACATTTTTTCTCATTTTAAAAACAGGAAATAAAAAAAATTAAAAACACTTGAATATAAAAAGTATTGCCAAGCGAATTTTTAGTTTTTTATTTTAAAGTAAAATACAATTTTTTAAAACCTAATCAAACAAGTTCTATACTTTTTAATTTTAAATTTGGATTTTGCTGACTAAAAATTTAAAACACTAAAAATTGATAAATTTTTATAATGACAATTTGTAATATTTACAATTTGAAATATAAAAAACTTGTACTATCATCTTGTTATACGACGAAGATGTGAACGGGAATGCTTTGATCACAACCTTCTTGGTCTATTTACTTTGTGTTATCCAACTTGTAATAATTTTTAATACACTTATACATTTGTAGAGTAAATAAAGACCGTTTCTCTTTGTTTAATATTTAAAGCTAAAAGTAATAATTTTCAAATACATATTTTTTTTCCAATAGTTATAAATATTGTAAAAAAACGTTATTGTAATTTCTTTTGATAATTTTGTTGTTGTTGTTATAAATACAATAAAAATAGAATAATGTTTAGAGATGTAATTCAACATTCACAAACAAAAATAATATCATCTATAATTTATTGTGTTGGATAAAATATTTTTATTATTTTTTTGTAGTTCATAATTAAGATTGAAAATAAATCGAACTCAGTTGAGTATGTCTTAATTTAATAAAAATTTGTTTGACTTCAATATGAATTTTTTTTTTAAATTGAAATCAACTCATTTCAAATTCACAAACATCTCGATTTAGCTCGTTAGTTCAAATAATATAATTTGAAATTTTTTTTTTTTAATTTTTGACCAAACCAATTTACATTTTTATTTAATATATAAAATTTATATTTTAAAATATTTCAAATTTTATTTAGACAATGATATAAGATTTTAAAGCGAATGATTTTTAGTTCTAACTTTCTGATAAAATTTTAAAATATAATTATATTAAACAATATCTAAACCAATTTTTAAAAATGAATTATCAAATATATATTTTATTTTATTTGTTGAAAACAGTTTTTTAAAATTTATTTATAAAATAGATTTCAAAAACTAAAAAACTAAAAGTTTTTTAGACAAGCCCCTAATTTTATTTTCAAAAACTCAACCTTAAAAAACAAACACCATTTTTGGAATTCACTATGAAGATCAAAACTATTGATAAATATATGAATTTTTTCGAACACCAAATCATAAATTTTCAAACGTCAAAATTCAACTTTAATTCAAGATCAGCACTTTCTAACTACTTTGTTAAAACCTTTAAAACTAAAAATGATATTTGAAAATCACCCAAAAAAAAATATATCATTACTATTTCAACCATTACACATCTCAAAATTATATAACCACTACTATTTTTTAAAGACATATAATCAATCAAAATTAATGGAAGGCAAACAAGCTTACCCGATTTAAAACTTCCATTCAATCCACATTCGCATTACCTTAAAAACATCGAAGAGGACTTTTTCTAACTCCTTAAAAATTAATAAAATTTCTACAACTCAAATAACAACAACAACTCATTTTTAAAGATAATATTTTGTTTTTTAAACTATTTTAAGAAAAATGGTCATGGCCATGATATAAACATTTAAAGATAAGGGTTATACAATTTTTTTTTTCAAACATACATAGTTAAGGAAACTCAGATTATCAATTAACTGCTTGAAGGACATTAATTAATTCCTGTAAATTTCATTTCCAAATTATCATCTTGTTTAACACATCAAATGGACATAAATCAAATTACATAACTTAAACACATCAAAAAATAATTTTTCTATTAAAAATATCAACGCTTTATTAGACTAACTGAATGAGCATCATGTTTTTATTCTTCTCTACATTATTTCTCAACACCAAACAACTTTAGAGAGTAGGATTTAGACATTGTTAAAAAACAAGAAACACCACAAAATTTAGGTTAGGAGTAAGTAGTAGAATGTATGATTTTCCGAATTTCTTTGAAATTAGAATCAGAATATGAGATGAAAATAGAAGGCACAATGGTGGGTAATTAGGTAGGGAAACACAACAACAATTAGCGATGGTGGGTAACATAAGGGTTATGTTATTCATGAGTAAGGGTTTCATGCAAATCAGAGAGATGAATGAAAAGGGCTTTTCAACATGGTGGCCAAACAAATTACTTATGCAAAGATTTTTAACGTTACTTGTTAATTATGAGAATTAGAACTTGCGAAGTAGAAGCATATTGTAAGCATATGTTTACTAATTAAGACTAATGAATGAGTATCATTTTAATAATATTAATCACTATGAAAAAAAAATAGAACATGATATTTGCTATGACTTAAAGTGTCGATCTAAGTTCAAAAATTCTTAACGACACATATTTGTATAAATTATAAGAAATTATATTACTAAGGTGGAGGGAAACCTTGCTTAAAAGCAGGTAACCAAATTTACTTTGCATAAAATTAAGGATAACTTTAAGTTGATTCGGTGTTTGTGAAAGTTGTTCCTTAGTTTCTTAATATCCATTTAGCTTTTCTTTTAAAGTGTGCATTTTCTTTTGTAAGTCCCCAACATTTTTTTGGCTAGAGCTATCAACATTTCCAAATTGAGTGAAATATTCGTGCATTTTGAAAACACCCGTGGAACAAACACCAACACCTAAACCACACACTCGACCTGAATTCTTAGGTCGGTTACACTTTTCCAATAACATCATCTAGATAGACATTAATATTTGATGAACACTTTCAGTGGCAACACGTTCTTCATCTTGAGACAAGTTTTCTTATATCTTTTCCTATTAGAAAAATAAAAGTCAGATAAATTCCACCATACTAACAGGTAGCAAATATTTTATAGACAATAACAATGCTATCTTTTTTACTTATTGCGATGTCTTTTCCTTCCTCATTCACATAGTTTCCTTTCTTTTTATGCAAAGTTGACAATATATCCTCAACATGGCATACATGTCTTTTTCATTGTAGCTCTTAACATATTAATAAAATATAAATCAATATCAAATTTTCATATACAAATACTTTAATATATTACAAAAATAAAAATAAAAGTTAATGGATTAAACATACCATATGACAACCCCCTTCTTTCATTGCTCATACTACCCCTATCATGTGAGACTTTAAGCATCTTTCAATTTTTCGTATTTTGGTCACTTAGTTTCTACAATTTTCAAATGTTAGTCATTATATGCATTTAATATAAAGTGTCTATATATTTTGTTCACTTTGTAAAAATAATTGTAACGAATATTTATACCTTCATTTGTGGTTTTTTTTTTTTTTGTTTTTTTTATAGTAGTTAACGAAAGCAATCCAGTCCTTTTCAGGCATAGGAATATCAATATCATGTAGGTCTTCCTTACTTTTGTTAGGTAGAAGTATTAAATAATAACTTATATTTATAGACTTTCCATCTTTCTCCTAGGACTGTCTATGTCCATTTAATACCATCTTCATAATCATACACAAAATGATCCTTGTAAGATTCTATAAAATATATCAATCTTCAATGATAAGAAATACAATAAAAGAAGCGCTCTACGAAGTTTCGATAATAACATGGATGCAGTTCCAACTTTACTATTCTTTTTTGTTATTTCATCCCATCTTTCAATAGATAGAGAACAAAGTATCTGATTGTGAAAATAATAATACAAACTCAAGTAAAATAATATAAAATTCGTACAAGCACCGTAAAATAAGACAATACATTTAACGATATGAGATTTTTTATATTAAACTTTGATAAGTAAGGGCTCCTCTTTTGGTTGTGATTCAGTTTCACTTTGAATATGTTTAAGTTCTTAAATTTATCCCTGCTTTAATTCAGATGGAGCATTAGTTTAAGAAAAAATTGTTATCAAGTAAGTTTGAAGAACAATGACCCCTAATCATTAGATGTTTACTTTCTCTGATCATCTTGACTTGCTCAACAAGATATTTTTTGAAGAAATTATAAAGCGGGAAAAAGTACAACAAAATCTTGTTTGAAATTCACGCAAGTTGTCTTGATAGAACAATCTGTATAAGATATGTTCAACATTCCCTACAACGGTCACAATATCAACGACATTAACTCGGTACTACGAAAGGACACTCAAGCGTCATTGCAAATTGTGAGAAAACACATACAATGAAGAAACCAATTTGTGAGTTCATGTGAGCATCTACATTGTAGAAACCCTCAGTGATCCTATTTTTAAAACCCTTTTAGAATGTATTCAGAAAACTTCATTTTATATCCTCTTTATATAGTTCTCTCAATAAACATAAAAACTACATTAATCCTTTATGCCTTGGCCCAATAATGGCTGTTCTTCAAATAATTGATTGTAATAAGTTAGATGTGACACCTTTCACCCTAAAATAATATATACAAGAATTTTTAACTTTAATTCCAAAAATTTACTAGTAATTATATGGTTTTCATTATAATTACTAGTAAGTTTTTGGAATTATTAACCTGCAATTTCGCAAATGCATGACCAAGCTATTCAAACACAAACGACGAAGGAGGTGAGTTTTGAAATCATGTTAATAGTATAATATAAGTAAGGAGAACACGCAATTAATCATAATACACCATATCATTACACAAACATTGTTTAAGGAAAAACATAACATTATAAAGTCAAAACCACTCAAG
>NC_021162.2:45160083-45163262 GCF_000331145.2 Cicer arietinum | reverse complement strand
ATCTCAAATACAAATTGGAATCACCATCGTTTCATCAACTCTGGGGTTACTTCAATATTCTCATCACAAATTTATAACATCACTATCATTAATCATCATCATCGTCATCATCACCATCATTACATAAACTCGTCATAAATTTATATCATCAGTCTCATCAATCATACATCATCACATAACTTATCATAAATTTATAACACCACAATTATTAATCATACATCATCATAATCACATAAAATTATCACAATGCATCCATCTTTTATTATCACATTACATAAATTTATCTAATCAATCATATACATAAAATTGATTCAACATCCAATATCACAATAATATCCAATGCCACACATTTAAAGAAATTAAATCAATCAACAACTTAAAAATATTTCTATTTCACATTTTTACTTCCGTACATAGTGAGCCTCGTATGAATCGTTGGGAAACACCGTTTTCCTGTTCATCTCACAATATATTATACTTAGGAATTCAAACGCTCTCTAAACCCCCTTACATTATTTCAACGCTTTCACACACAAATACAATTCCACGAGCAAACAACATTTGTTCTTTGACTTTTTGTCCTTCAATTGATCTAACTCGACAATTTATGGATAAACGTCAAAAATAAATTATGAGAAGACACTCTAATATAGCCTTTTTTTAGATGAACTTTTTAGCGTTGGTTTCACTCAAATCGGACTTATGGTGAAGAAGAACCGTGCAAAATAACGAATTCCACAAACGGATAAGTCGGATATTTTATAGAGAAATTGGAATGGTTAAAAATCTGGGAAAATATGTTTAATTGACTAACTAAAAATATGAAACAAGATACTGAAATTTGGATGAAAATGGAAAATATTTTCTAGGACAATTATCGATTACCGGTATCAATTTTCTTCTTGTTTTTATTTTTTTCCTCTAAGTGTGGCCGGTCTGCTCTCGCTCCCCTCTATTTCGCCTACCATTTCTTCTTCTTGTTTTCAATCAACTTTTTTTTTATTAATTAGGTTTAAATTTTTATATGGGTCTAACTCATAAAATATGTTTTACTTCCTTTTTTATTTAGTTATTTACTTCTTTTTAAAATAAAACAGACAATTACCAAAACTTTTTTTTTTTAAAACTTTTTTTTTTTAAAACTTTTTTTTAAAACACATTTCAGTTACTAAATTATTACTCATACTTCAAAGCTAATGTTTTATAAAATAAGGTAATTAACTTAGTTAATCTTTAAAATACATTAATAACCCAAATTCTTATGTTTCAAATAATCACTATTATAATACCTATTTTTTCAAATACTCATATTAAAATATTACTATAATTAGAGAATAGTCAAAACTATAAAAATAAATCACACTTTATAATAGTTATTATATCATAATAAAATATATAAAATCACATTGCTATAACACGTATATTAAAGTAATAATTAAGTAATAATTTATAAAGTATATAAAATTACATTGCCACAACATTGCTAATATCCCAAGATAATTATTTATAAAGTAAATAATTAAATATAAATATGCGCACACTTAACATTAGTCAAACATACAAAAAAAATATCACATTAATTACCAACTCACATATACACATATAATCGCATAAAATCTTATTCTTTAAAATACTATTATTTAAAATATATATATATATATATATATTAGTAAAATATAATATTTATTATTTACATCACTCATTTAGTCAAATATGTACAGATTATCACATCATAGAAAACACATTTATAAAGAAAAGTAATTATAAAACTAATCAACATATATTTAAAATAATTTTAACACTAGATTAATTATCAAAAATAATATTTTACATCACTCATTTAACATGAGCTACAAAGATAATTGTGGCCATATTTTGTAAAGTAGGTTTTGGTCTTGACTACAATTGGCATTCCAACTGCTCTTCTATTGCAACATCCAATTTGTACTCTCTTCACATATAGGACATGCACACTGACCTTTAATGCTATATCCTGATAAATTACCATATGCTGGAAAATCATTAATTGTGCCGAACAACATAGCCCTCAAATTGAAACATTCTTTCTTATACCCATCATAAACTTCCACACCTGTCTCCCACATAATTTTTAAATCTTCAATTAAAGGAGTCAAGTATACGTCGATATCATTCCCCGGTTGTTTGGGTCCAGAAATTAACAGAGACAACATCATAAACTTACGCTTCATACATAACCATGGAGGTAGGTTATAAATCAACAAAATCACAGGCCACGTGCTGTGTGAGATGCTTTGAAGACCATGTGGGTTCATTTCATCAGTAGAAAGTGCAAGTCTTAGATTTCTTGACTCTATCCCGAATTCAGGATACTCGTGATCAATTTTTTCCCATTGTGGGGAATCTGCAGGGTGTCGAAACTTTTCATCTCTAATTCTTTCATCTTCATGCCATGTCAAGTGTTTTGAATCTTCTTCACTTCGATACATGCGCCTAAATCTTGGTATTATAGGAAAATACCACACGACTTTTGTTGGAGTAGATTCTTTCTTCTTATATCGAGAGACATTGCATTTTGGAAACGCCTTTAGTAATTAATTTTGGAAACGCCTTTTATAACTCATGCCAATAGAGCACAAAATCCGTTTAGCCTTGTAGGTTCGACTGGGAAGTTCATTATCATCTGGCAACATATCTTTTAAGAGTGTTAATAATTCTGTGAAGCTTTTATCAGACCATCCATTACTCGCTTTTAAGTTATACAACTTTAATATCGCCCACAGTCTTGTGAATTTAGTACAACCATTATATAATGGTTTCTCTGCATCATTCAACAAACTCTCAAACATTTTAGGACAATCCCGAAGATCTTCTTCTACTGCTTTCACAATCTCCACAACTCGGTCCGGCTCATATGTATCTGTATCGAAGTCAGTTGAAGCATATGTCGAACCATTCTCAAAATTAATGTTTCCTTTTTTTTTCTCACCATGTCTTATCCAACATGTATAACTTTGATCAATTCCATTCCATACTAAATGTCCTTCCAATTCATCTTCTCTAACGCGTTTTCCAAAACAACATTTTAAACAAGGACAAACGACTCTATTTGGATCTTTTGCATTCTTCACTACAAACTCAACAAAGTCCTTCATTCCATTTTCATACTCTTTTGACAATCGATTGGCAGACATCCATTT
>NC_021162.2:45158828-45159906 GCF_000331145.2 Cicer arietinum | reverse complement strand
CAACTCGGTCCGGCTCATATGTATCTGTATCGAAGTCAGTTGAAGCATATGTCGAACCATTCTCAAAATTAATGTTTCCTTTTTTTTTCTCACCATGTCTTATCCAACATGTATAACTTTGATCAATTCCATTCCATACTAAATGTCCTTCCAATTCATCTTCTCTAACGCGTTTTCCAAAACAACATTTTAAACAAGGACAAATGACTCTATTTGGATATTTTGCATTCTTCACTGCAAACTCAACAAACTCTTTCACTCCACTTTCATACTCTTTTGACAATCGATTGACAGACATCCATTTCTAGTTCATATTATATGACCTATATAAATGCAGTTACAAAAATAATAAGCTATTGATAACATCAACCATTATGTAACAATTCCAAAACAAAAAAGATTTCAAAACAGAACAAATCAACCAATTTCAAAAAAGAAAAGATTTTATATGATTTATTATGTAACAATTTATTAGTTTTTGTGACAACAAAAAATTAATAAATACAGTACCTGAGACAACGTATCCAATTTTTTATAAAGGAGGAGCAGTAGATGGTCGCACAATACGTAGAGGAGAAGACGGTACCCATAGTATTGGAGATGAGAGTTCGTAAATTTGTTTTTATTTATTTAAAGTAAATGATTTTTATAAGACTTTTACAGCGCTTGTAACAAAAGCGCTCTAATAGGTCATTCAATTATTTAAAAGCGCATGTCTTTTACAGCGCTTGTAAAAAAAGCGCTCTAATAGGTCATTTAATTATTTGAAAGCCCAAGTCTTTTACCGTGCTTGTCCAAAAAGCGCTGTAAAAGCTATGTAACATCAGGTGGGAGCGCTATAATTTACAGCACTCCAAAAGCGCTGTAAAACGTTATGTGAGGGCACTTCATTTTACAGCGTTTGTGAACAAGGGCTGTAAAAGCCTTGTAAACATTATACGCAAGCGCTATATGACCCTACAACAATGCTTGTCAAAAAAGCGCTGTTATATCCTCCGTTAATTTTAAAATATATTTACAACAGCGCTTGTATTTAATAAGCGCCGTAAAAGGCGCGATATAAAATGTCATTTTTGGC
>NC_021162.2:45157092-45158407 GCF_000331145.2 Cicer arietinum | reverse complement strand
AAAGTAAGAAGGGGGATTTTGACTCTTCATATAATGAATAAATTGATTAGGTTTATTAAATAGGGATGTTTCATGATCCTTAGGTCTATATAAACTGTTTGATTTGCTTAGAATCGTAGGAACAGTAAAACTAATGAGTTATTTGTTGTCTTTTATAGACCATCGCTTATGATGTCTCACCTATTTATTAAATATATGAAAATCGATAATGATGTGTTGGACGTTAATGATTTAATTGATATAATTCACAAATAGAAAGTAACTAAATTAAGGATTAATCGATTGGAATGGTGTTATTAACCAAATAGTTTAGTGTTAATCCATTATACACACATGGTTAATTTATTAGGTTAATTAGTTATGATGGAAAATTAAGTTAGTAATTATCTAGTAATAAGAATAAAGGTATTAAGTTATGGATTAATAATTAGAATTAAAATAGTAATGTTAATTGTTAATAAATATTGTTGATGTTGTTTTATATGGTGGTGATGATAGACAATAATTTGTGGAAGCATGCTTAGTTGTAGATATGAGTTCCTAGACAATGATTTGGTGATGAATGTATTGTCATGTATCTTATGCATTCATATTCATATAGTATGATATGTTATAGGAATTGATCTGTGATAGAATCAGAGTTCAACGGTCAAGAGGAGCTTTAAGGCGTTAATAGTAAGAAGATCTTACATAAAGGCATTACACTGCTAAGATGTTTCGTTGAATATTGGATAATCCTAATTAGACGCTCTTATTTGTAAAATAGCAAGTAGCTTCTTTGGAGACACCAACCTAAAGTTAGAAAGATCTAGTTTAGAGTACTTAACGATTAGGATTCGTGGTATGCTATCATGTATTTTCTTAATAGCTTTAAATATGTCTTTGATCTCTACAAATATATCACTTTATAATTTTAGTTAATCTAACTTTTTTATTTGGATTTAGTCCCCGTAAAATCAGACACAATCCGTTTTGGTCCCTAAGAAAAAAGCTAATAAACTGTAATGACACGTCAATCTATAAATACACACTAATACATCATCTTTTATGATATATTAAAAATTAAAATATTTTATATTATTAATTAATAAATTTATTTATTGATCATTTAATAGTTAGTGATATTTTATAAAGAGAATATGAATAAAAATTAAAAGAAGGGTTTAAGGGTTTTTAGAAAACTCTTTATTCTTTTAATATTGATTTGACGTTTGGGACCAAAGTCGACCATATCTGATTTTACAGAAAGTAAATCCAAACAAAAAAACTTACCAGAATTACAATAAAAAATTGTTATATTTACAGAGACCAAATA
>NC_021162.2:45152604-45156892 GCF_000331145.2 Cicer arietinum | reverse complement strand
AATATTTATATTTTACTGTGGTCATGTTAGTCAACTATTTATATTTATAATGTTTTTTTTTATTAAATTCGAAATATATTCACCTAAAATAGTTAAAATTTGAAATATTGCTTCTTTGCCTTTTATGTACATCACCATTTAAGTATGCATTTAATAGTTTTCTGGATGACTAGTTTTATTGATTTTCTAGAAGGGCCTTGACATGATGCCATGTCATCAATTTTGTGTAAGGATGTATGAGAGAGGAATATTATCCCATGGATGGCACGGGTCCACGTATGTTTCCTGCGATGAAAATTATATAAACTATGGTGGTATTAAGGAAAATATTATCATTATAAGTTTATAAAACATAATTTATAAAAACATTCTATTTAAGAATTATAAATTTTAAAAAAAGCAATCGTAAAAATTTGGATATTTTTTATCTAAAAATGAAATAATAAAGAAATTCGTAAACAATAGTTTGAATTTAAAATCTAGACACGACATTTAATTTTATAATTCCAACATTTTTCTGTTTAGTTGGATCTTACGGATATTTAAATTTTGATGTAATTATTTAGTTAATTTTATTTATTAATTTTGAAATATATTCACTTAAAAAACCTTGAAAATTTGAAATAATGCCATTTTAATTTAATTGAATACCTTTATGTACATCATCATTTAAGTATGTATTCAATAGATTTTTGAATGCATTGGTTTTCTTGCTTTTTATAAGGGCCTTCAAATGATGCCATATCATCAATTTTGTGTGGAGGATGCATGAAAGAGCTTACAACAAATCTTACTTTGTATTCTTAATATAATAGATACAATATATCCTTTATTTGAATAATCGTATTTCTTTACTTCCCTCTAATTAATCAAAAAGATTCTAGAGCCATTTTTCTGTAAAATAAAATGTACTTTAATAAATAAAACTCATTTTATTATTGAAATTTATATAATTAAGTAATTTTTAAAAAATATTTTCAAAACTAAAATTAAACATTTAAAAGAATAGGTAAAGAGTAATTTTTAATTTTTAGTCAAATAACTAAAAAAATTGAGCCATTTCTCTCTATAAATATCAGACTAGCCTTATTCCCATAACCACATAGTGTACGTACAAAATCTCAGTGGTTTTGTGAAGATATGGCTCATACACTTAAATGTGCATTCTCTCATATACTCATCCTTGTAGGTTCACTCTCAATATTACTAGTGACCCCTTCCTCTTGTTTTAGTCCCAACAAAGTTGTTAATGTTACTTCATCTAATTCTAATTGGTCACCTTCAGTGGCCACTTGGTATGGACCTCCCACCGGAGATGGAAGTGAAGGTATATATAGTAAATATTTTTGTTCATAATTAATATGTATAGTTTTAAATTCCATTATTGTAAAGATACAAAATATAACCATATAGTGGTTACAATATTATGGAAATTAAAAAATTCAATGACTATATATTTGATGATTATGTAGGTGGTGCTTGTGGATATGGAAATGCTGTTGGACAACCTCCATTATCTTCAATGATATCAGCCGGAAGCCCTCTCATCTATCAATCGGGCAAAGGCTGTGGTTCTTGTTATGAGGTGCTAATAATTAATACAATTACTGCCTCAAAATAACAATTAATAAAATTATTATTACTAAAATAAAGTAAAAATAATAACGACCAAAATTCAAGATACAAAAATAAATTCCAATTTTAACATGTAAATTAAAATTTTATCAACATAATTTTTTTTACTAGATTTTATCAACATAATTTGGAAATTGTTTATTTCTATACGTAACATTGTTATTAATAGTGTCAGTTCAATAATAAAAGATTCTTTTTGTCAAAATATATTATAACTTTAAATATGTTATTACTAAATTGTTTAATAAATCTTTAATTCATAATAATTTATTTTCCTCAATTTTTATAAATTAAAAAAAAAACGGGGTCATAAAAAAATTAGACAATTTTATGTTTATGTTTTTATTTTTATCTTTTTAAATGTAAACAACCTTAATTAATTGAGTAAAAAAATAAAATAATTTACTTTCAACATTTAAGTATTTTGTTTACAATATTGCAATTATATACACTATTGATTCTTTAATGCAGAGTTCCATGCATTTACAATGGTGTCTCAATAGCCTTCCACGTCGACTCTAAATCTAACCCATATTATTTTGCTACCGCGGTTGAATATGAAAATGGGGATGGTGATCTTAAAAAAGTTGAACTTATGGAAGCATTTGGCAACACTTGGGTTACAATGCAACAATCATGGGGTGCTGTTTGGAAATATAATAAACAGTCACTACTAAGAGCGCCATTTTCTATTAGGCTAACCACAATTGAGTCTGGGAAGATATTTGTAGCAAAGAATGTGATCCCGACGGGTTGGAAGCCTGGTCAGACTTATAGAGCACTTGGAAATTTTATTTAAGTTGTAAATGTATGTTAATTACATTAATAATTGGACTATCAAATTATAGTCTTGTATCTTAATCAAATTACATTCAAAGTGGACTTTCGATTATCTCTCAATTATTTTGAAATGAAAAAAATGTTAGTATTTCTTGTTTGGAAAAACTAAATATAACTATCTCAATAATATGAAATATTTTTTTCTATCTATGCAGACAAATTGTCAATCCGAAAATACAATTCAACATAGTTACAATAATTGGCAGAAAATTAAGTATGAGAAAAATATTTTTAATGTGGAAAACTTCCCTCAAATTGAGAGAATAAAAATCACATAATCTAACCCAGTAAAAACTTTCACTATAATGATTAATTGCTACACTAGAGTCTTCCTAGTAACACTATGGAACATCAATCAACAATAGCCATCACCAAAGATGGAAATTGTAAGACCCATAATTTTTAAGTACACTTTATGTATTTTTGTGTATTTTGGATTTTGGCTCGGAGGCTTTTTAGCCAAAGTTAATAATATTTTGGAGTTTATATGATCAAAAAGATATTTCGATGCCGATTAGAATTACTCGTCGATAAATAAATTAAATTAAGTGCGGTGAATCCTTTACGGAGAATTTAATGCGTTACGGGTGAAATGGTAATTTAACAAATATCTAGATATTTGTTTGAGATATTTGTTTGAGATATTTGAAGATTCATGAGAGCAACTATCCTACTCATGATTTGGAGCTTGCTGCGGTTGTTTTTGCATTGAAGATCTGGAGGCACTATTTGTATGGGTGCACGTTCACCATGTTCAGTGACCATAAAAGTTTGAAGTATTTGTTTGATCAGAAGGAGTTGAACATGCACCAGAGACGATGGATGGAGACTCTCAAGGATTTTGATTTCACACTACAGTACCACCCTGGGAAGGCCAATGTAGCGGCTGATGCGTTAAGTAGAAGAAATGTATCGGTGTCTTCAACAATTATGGCTAGACAACAAGAGTTGTGGGAAGATTTTAGAGACCTACACTTGAACGTAGAGTTTGCACCGGGGATTTTGAAATTCGGAATGATTAAGATTTCGAGTGGACTACTTGAAGACATTGCAAATTCTCAAGATGACGTCTTAATACAAGAGAAGAGGAACCTAATAGTGCAAGGGAAGACGACTGAGTTCAAGATTGGATCAGATAATATTTTGCGATGTAAGGGTAGGATTTGTGGCCAGGAATGAAGAAACATGTAGCAGAGTATGTATCAACTTGTCTAACTTGTCAGAAAGCGAAGGTGGAACATCAGCGACCTGCTGGGATGTTGCAACCTTTAGATATACCTAAATGGAAGTGGGACAGCATTTCCATGGATTTTATAACTGGATTGCCTAAAACAAGGAGAAAGAATGATTCTATATGGGTAATAGTGGATCGACTGACTAAATCCGCTCACTTTTTGCCGGTAAAGACCACCTATAAGGTAGATCAGCTAACAGTATTCTACATTGCTGAAATTGTGAGGTTACACGGGGTACCATCGAGTATTGTATCAGACCGTGATCCGAAGTTCACATCACATTTTTGGGGAGCGTTGCACGAAGCTTTGGAAACGAAGCTACGATTGAGTTCAGCTTACCATCCGCAAACGGACGAACAGACTGAAAGGACGAATCAGTCCCTGGAAGATCTGTTGAGAGCATGTGTATTAGATGATAGGGGAAGTTGGGAAGATGTACTTCTGTTGATTGAGTTCACCTACAACAATAGTTTCCACGCAAGCATTGGAATGGCACCATATGAGGCTTTATATGGGCGCAAGTGTCAAACGCCCTTGTGTTGGTATAAGGACGGCGAAAGTATGATTGTCGGACCGGA
>NC_021162.2:45148949-45149245 GCF_000331145.2 Cicer arietinum | reverse complement strand
GTATAGTTTTTTGGTAGGATGATCAGATTAGGTTGATGTATAGGGACTAGACGTCCTTCTTTTTGGGTTGCAGTATTTTAATTTGGAAAACTGTACCTATACTAATATTGTCTGTTTGACATTTTTTATGATGGGGGGCTATTTACCACCTTTTGAAGTGTAAATACTTTGGATTCGTATTTTGAGAAACTTTTCCGCTGCTTGTAAATTATAATGACTCAATTATTTATCCAAAGGTATTTCCTTATTGGTTTTTCTCTGTTTTATTTTAATTTCTTTTGAAAAAAAAATACACC
>NC_021162.2:45147275-45148897 GCF_000331145.2 Cicer arietinum | reverse complement strand
GAAATCAAACAAAATGACAAATAACCTTGCACTAAAGTGAATATTACAAAGTAACTATCAAAGAAAGTAAAAATACTAAGACTATATATTAAAATGACAAACTCAGTGGTAGAAATGATATACAAAAATTGTTGACTAAACGAAACAAGTTTGCTACACACTTATTACCACCATAAATTAATTTTCTTCATCTCTTGTTGCTTTCTTGCCGTCACTTTTTCCTATTTGTCTACTTCTGTCGTGCGGCTCTGTGGTTCTCTAAAATAGGGATTTCAAATCCCTACCTTTTTTTTCAGATGGGCCAAACCCTATATAATAATAACAATTTAATACTCAATTTGAAATGAGTAGCAAGTAGAATACTAACAGGTAATATTTTAAAAATGGTAATATTTTATTCAATTACACAAAGGTTTTTATTTTTGGCACATAATTTAGAAAATTGCTACATAAAATTGCTCACAATTATGGGGGCCAATTTATGTCATAAGTAATTTATGCATAAATCCAACACACCATGTCATATTACATAATAAGAATTCATCATATTATTCAATCATTATTTCATCATGTGATGCTAAAATGCATTATTCAACAATAATTGCATAACATCAAGAATCAAACATAAAAAAGTAAACATCCAAAAATCAAGCACCAAGTAAAGATATCAAATCAATTACCAAGTAACAAAACACAACAAACAAGTATAATCTAATCATATTATATAAAAAGTGGAAGAATTCCTTAGCTATTACTACTTTACCAAATCACAATTATTCTCAATGATTCGCTTCAACAGCCATTCTCATCTATCATCCTTTAATCAAGACCAAAACCTTAATTAAAACAAAATCCTATATATCCTTAAATAGATTACATATTGGGTCTAAACACCTAAACCACTTATTGGGTTTACTTTTTTCGAAAAAAACTTAACAAAAAAAATTTATATTGTATTAGAACGAACTTTGTTCAAAACTTTAGACCAAAGGAATAACACATGTTAATTTAAAACCTCAAAACACCAACACTTTTTAACTTCAACAATTTTTCCCAAAACATCAAGGGCCTATTTTTATAGTTTTCTCTCAAAACCAATTAAAAAGTCTGGAGTCATAAAACATCATCATTTTGAAGCAAAATTCTAGAAATCTCAAAACTTCTCAAAGATAGCCCTGTTTGATTCCCTTTTCAAAAATTATTTTATAGTTTTTAAAAATTAAAAATTAAAAAATTTGTTTGTTAATCAAATTTTACAAAATATTTTTAAAAATTGTTGTGTACTTACTGACTTTTAAAACTAAAAAATAAAATTAGGTGATAGAGGTTTTGGGTATGTTTGAATCAATTTTTCATTTTAGTTTTTAAAATTTGTTTTATAAATCAATTTTTTTATAACTACTTTTAAGAAGAGAATAACAAAAAAATTGTGTTTGGTGATCTAATTTTTCAAAACAGTTTTAGAGATGAAAAAATGAAAAATATATTGTTGGGTAATCTAATTTAGGAAATATCTTTTACTAAATTAAATAATAATAAGTAAAAAATTCATGATATATATATTGCAATTTGATATATTTTAAACAAGAGAAATTTTTGTAATTGATATATAATTTACAAAC
>NC_021162.2:45145515-45146744 GCF_000331145.2 Cicer arietinum | reverse complement strand
AAAGAAATAAAACAAAGAAAATACTTTTGGATGAAATATTTAAGTCGTAACATAACGACAAAAGCCAACAATATTTACAAGCAGCGGAAATAGTTTTTGAAATACAAACTTAAAGTATTTACACGACAAAATACATCGGGGATACGAGACCTATCAGACATAGCTCATACCACTGGAGTATTCTCGGCAGACACCTGTACAAAAACATTGCCCAAGAATTTTAACTTCCCCACGTCGCATCAAAAAAATGGTACAAGGACGCATCAAAATAAAAGTCGGCCTGACAATATGAGGTATAGGTACAATCTTTCAAATTGAAATAAATACATCCACAAAAGAAAGACAACTAAACCCTATACAGCCCTCTAATCTGATCAGGCTACAAAAAGCTATACAACCTGGGTGATCTCCACGCGTCCCGCAAGATCCTTCTGACATAGCTTCGATCAGGTATGACTAACTACTTTCCCATCTCCAGGGTACTAACCGGTAGGATGATCCTGTTTCTCATCTGAGGGCAAAGCCCAGATTTCCACAATAATTGTAAAAGTCACCAACCGAAAATTAACAAATATCACATAGCAAAATTCTTATATTTTCAAATGCTCAAAAGAACCTTTCGTCTTAGCATATTCCTCAAAAGGGTTTTCATATGTCCAAAAATGCATAAACAATGTTGAAAAATGAAGTTTTAACAAACTGCACTGTCATAGCCGAATACAACAGAGAAAATGCAGATTTTCAGTTCTAAAATAGCTCTGAATCAATCAACACTTCGAATATTCATTAAATCAATTATGAACACATAATTACATCAAAACTTAATCAACCCAACTTCACACCTCAAAGCAATTACGACAAATCACAACAACAACCGAATATGTATATACAATCATCATAGTATAACAAACATAACTCGCATGCCAAACACTCTAATGCAATGCGTATATGCCAAAATGCATGATTCCAGAATTCCAAACCAAAACCCTCCTCGAAGGGCGTAAATCATAATTGTACAGCCTCTCACAAACCAGTACTAATTACCAAGGTGCAATCTCTCACGGATTAGCACGATTTACTAGCGTGCAGTCTCTCACAGACCAACACGATTTTCTAGAGTGCAATCGCTCACAGATCAGCACATTCTAGAGTGCAATCTCTCACAGATCAGCACGACGCGACAATCCCCGCAAGGATAAGATGAACCAACAATTCACATGGCATCATCC
>NC_021162.2:45143665-45145467 GCF_000331145.2 Cicer arietinum | reverse complement strand
ACACCAAATACCCTAAAATCGCATAAATTAGAATTTAGAAAATTAAGGGTCTTATATTAGTGCTTAATTCATATTGCATATTTTGACTTTTATTTTTATAAATAATTTTTACAAGTATCTATTAAATTTGAGTTTAATTTTTATACGATTGTCATAAAAATATTTTAAAATATTTTATATTCGGATACATGTTTGAATCTAGAATCCTTTACAATTAGTAGATGTGAAAACAAAGATGTCAATTCTACGTGTATTTTTAAAAATCAAAATAGAGAAGCAAAATATTTTTTCTCATTTTAAAAACAGGAAATAAAAAAAAATTAAAAACACTTGAATATAAAAAGTATTGCCAAGCGGATTTTTTGTTTTTTTTTTAAAAGTAAAATACAATTTTTAAAAATCCAATCGAACAAGTTCTTTACTTTTTAATTTTAAATTTGGATTTTGCTGACTAAAAATTTAAAACACTAAAAATTGATAAATTTTTATAATGACAATTTGTAATATTTACAATTTGAAATATAAACAACTTGTACTATCATCTTGTTATACGACGAAGATGTAAACGGGAATGCTTTGATCACAACCTTCTTGGTCTATTTACTTTGTGTTATCCAACTTGTAATAATTTTTAATACACTTATACATTTGTAGAGTAAATAAAGACCGTTTCTTTTTGTTTAATATTTAAAGCTAAAAGTAATAATTTTCAAATACATATTTTTTTTCAAATAGTTATAAATATTGTAAAAAAACGGTATTGTAATTTCTTTTGATAATTTTGTTGTTGTTGTTATAAATACAATAAAAATAGAATAATGTTTAGAGTTGTAAATCAACATTCACAAACATAAATAATATCATCTATAATTTATTGTGTTGGATAAAATATTTTTATTATCTTTTTGTAGTTCATAATTAAGATTGAAAATAAATCAAACTCCGTTGAGTTTGTCTTAACTTAACTTAATAAAAATTTGTTTGAGTTCAATTTGTCTTAACTTAACTTAACTCAATTCAAATTCACAAACATCTCGATTTAGCTCGTTAGTTCTAATAACATAATTTGAATTTTTTTTTTTAATTTTTGACCAAACCAATTTACATTTTTATTTAACATATAAAATTTATATTTTAAAATATTTCAAATTTTATTTAGACAATGATATAAGATATTAAAGAGAATCATTTTTGGTTCTCACTTTCTGATAAAATTTTAAAATATAATTGTATTAAACAATATCTAAACCAATTTTTAAAAATGAATTATCAAATATATTTTTTTTTTATTTGTTGAAAACAGTTTTTTAAAATTAATTTATAAAACAGATTTCAAAAACTCAAAAACTAAAACTTTTTTAGACAAGCCCCTAATTTTCTTTTCAAAAACTCAACCTTAAAAACAAACACCATTTTTGGAATTCACTATGAAGATCAAAACTATTGATAAATATATGAATTTTTTCTAACAACACCAAATCATAAATTTTCAAACTCTAAATTCAACTTTAATTCAAGATCAGCACTTTCTAACTACTTTGTTAAAACCTTTAAAACCAAAAATGATATTTGAAAATCACCCAAAAAAAATATATCATTACTATTTCAACCATTACACATCTCAAAATTATATAACCACTAATATTTTTTAAAGACATATAATCAATCAAAATTAATGGAAGGCAAACAAACTTACCCGATTTAAAACTTCCATTCAATCCACATTCACATTACCTTAAAAACATCGAAGAGGACTTTTTCTAACTCCTTAAAAATTAATAAAATTTCTACAACTCAAATCA
>NC_021162.2:45138729-45142084 GCF_000331145.2 Cicer arietinum | reverse complement strand
TAATCATACACAAAATGATCCTTGCAAGATTCTATAAAATATATCAATCTTCAATGATAAGAAATACAATAAAAGAAGCGCTCTACGAAGTATAGATAATAACATGGATGCAGTTCCAACTTTACTATTCTTTTTTGATATTTAATCCCATCTTTCAATAGATATAGGACAAAGTATCTGATTGTGAAAATAATAATACAAACTCAAGTAAAATAATATAACATTCGTACAAGCACCGTAAAATAAGACAATAAATTTAACGATATGAAATTTTTTTATATTAAACTTTGATAAGTAAGGGCTCCTCTTTTTGTTGTGATTCAGTTAGTTCTTAAATTTATCCATGCTTTAATTCAGATGGAGCATTAGTTTAAGAAAAAATGTTCATCAAGTAAGTTTGAAGAACAATGACCCCTAATCATTAGATGTTTACTTTCTCTGATCATCTTGACTTGCTCAACAAGATATTTTTTGAAGAAATTATAAAGCGGGAAAAAGTACAACAAAATCTTGTTTGAAATTCACGCAAGTTGTCTTGATAGAACAGTCTGTATAAGATATGTGCAACATTACCTACAACGGTTAGAATATTAACGACATCAACTTGGTACTACGAAATGAAACTCAAGCGTTATTAACATAAATTATTATCGCACACGACACATATTAATCACAACTAAACAATCACAAGAAAATGCAATGCTATATATGAGCATAAACTCTACTTCACAATGTTGTACTATTATAACTCTAAAGTACTTGGTTAGGTGGCTTGATACTATGCCACCTTCTTGGTGGACAGACAATTCAAATTAGATTTGTCCTCAAGAATCCCCTCAACCCAATCTGAGACACATATACACGACAATCGAGGTAAATGTGTGTTGCATGATAGCTTCCAACATTTGGAGTGCTACCTTCAAGTCACCTAGGAATTCCCCACCCGAATACCTCTAAGGTATAACAATCTTGCCTTAAGGCTCAACAGCAGACCGCCACGATCAAGCTCATTTAGTTGTACTTCCCCGGAATCACTACACTTGTCAGGCCCTACCTATATGATGACAAAATAATCTCCACTTCAAAAATTTTCGATATTTATTTTCTCCCCTCGTTGGCCTATGATACTCAATTAAGACTGTCATCTCAAATACAAATTGGAATCACCATCGTTTCATCAACTTTGGGGTTACTTCAATATTCTCATCACAAATTTATAACATCACTATCATTAATCATATATCATCATCATCTTCATCATCACCATCATCACATAAACTCATCATAAATTTATATCATCAGTATCATCAATCATACATCATCATATAACTTATCATAAATTTATAACACCACAATTATTAATCATACATCATCATAATCACATAAAATTATCATAATGCATCCATCTTTTATCATCAATTACATAAACTTATCTAATCAAACATATACATAAAATTGATTCGACACCCAATATCACAATAATATCCAATTCCACACATTTAAAGAAATTAAATCAATCAACACCTTAAAAATATTTCTATTTCACATTTTTATTTCACAATTTTTATATTTGCATGTTAATTAATTTATCCCTATATAGTGAGTCTCGTATGAATCGTTGGGAAACATCGTTTTCCTGTTCATTTCATAATATATTTTACTTAGGAATTCAAACGCTCTCTAACCCCTTACATTATTTCAACGCTTTCACACACGAATACAATTCCACAAGCAAACAACATTTGTTCTTTGACTTTTTGTCCTTCAATTGATCTAACTCGATAATTTATGGATAAACATCAAAAATAAATTACGAGAAGACAATCTAAAATAGCTAGTTGAATTAGGTGTTAGTACATTTTCTTGTTTTTAATGATATGGTAGTTGAATTTTCTGAGTTAATATAATGTCTACTTATAGTAAGGTGCAGTAAATAGATGAACACAATAGATTTATCCTGGTTCCCCTTATAACCAAGGGTACATCAAGTCCTCTTGCACACCACAAGAGATTGATCCACTAATTGTCAGAAAATGTAAACTCCCACCCTGAGATTCTTGCTACAAACTTCTAACAACACTTCTAAGATAGCACACCACTATCTTAGATTAAGCTATTTTTAGAGCAATGTTTTTGGTCTTCTTTTCTTGACTTTCATTTTGTTCTAACCTTCCAAGTTCGATTTCGTGTTCTTGGAGTTTTCCAAAAAGTGCAGAAAGGGACATCTTTGATAGGCTTTTCTCTTCAGAAATTTTCGTTACTTTAGGTTGCCATGCCCTTGTTAATGATCTCAGAACTTTAAGGTTCAATTCATCATTAGTGAAGGTTTTTCCAAGTGCTGTCAAGTGGTTGGTCAGATGAGAAAATCTTTTCTGCAAGTCCAGAATAGATTCTTTGGGCTGAATTCAGAACAATTGATACTCTTAAGACAATGTGTTGAGTTTGGAACGCTTTACCTCAATTGTTCCTTCATGTGTTATTTCAAGTGTATCCCAGATTTCTTTAGCTATTTTGCAATGAGATATGCGGAAAAATTCGTCCATTCCAAGGGCCGATTGTAACATGTTTTTGGCCTTTTTATCAAGCAATACCTTCCTTTTGTCATCATCTATCCATGAGCCTTTTATCTTAACTTCTTCTTTATTATTGATAACTGTTGTTGGAACATAGGGACCGTTTTCTACCGCTTCCCATATATCATCACCTTGTGCCTCAAGATATGCCTGCATGCGTATCTTCCAGAAATCATAGTGTTCACCAACGAAACATGGTGGTTTATTGCTACTACCACCATCTCTAAAAACTGGTTGTGCGGAAGCCATTTATAAGGATCAAGGAGCAAATTACCGGAACCTTCTCTAATGCCAATTGTAAGTACAAAAGTACACCTAAGAGGGGGGGTGAATTAGGTTAGTAAATTTTCTTGTTTTTAGTGATATGGTAGTTGAATTTTCTGAGTTAATATAATGTCTACTTATAGTAAGGTGCGATAAATAGATGAACACAATAGATTTATCCTGGTTCCCCTTATAACTAAGGGTACGTCCAGTCCTCTTACACACCACAAGAGATTGATCCACTAATTGTCAGAAAATGTACAACTCCCACCCTGGGATTCTTGCTACAAACTTCTAACAACACTTCTAATATAGCACACCACTATCTTAGATTAAGCTATTTTTAAGAAAGTATTCCTTTCTTTTACAAGTGATACAATATGATTTGAATAAGAATAAGGAAATGTATATTGATAAACAATCCAATAACAATTCAAGTACTTGAGAACCTTTCTGAATGATATGAAAATGAAATGCAAGTACTTTATAAAAAATCAGAATTTGTTCAAAGTTGTTCA
>NC_021162.2:45137802-45138180 GCF_000331145.2 Cicer arietinum | reverse complement strand
ATACACATGTGTGTAGTCGAATACAGATTAGTGAAAATTTGCCACTAACTTACTTTGTATTCGACTACAGAAGGTTGTAGTCGAATACATATATGAGGATTTTGGCCACTAACTTGATGTGTATTCGACTACACACAGTCGTAGTCGAATACGACTTTGAGACTTTTGCTGCTGACTTGCTTTGTATTCGAATACAAGATGCTGTATTCGAATACACTTATGTATTTTATCAAAAATATGATTTTTAAGACTTTGTTAATGTTGTTTTGACTTTTGAAAATACTTTAAATGCATATGTAAATATGACTTGTTCTCATGTAATTGAAATATTGTTTGTATCATATACCTTTACAATTTTAACATTAATGTTTGGATTTG
>NC_021162.2:45131221-45137047 GCF_000331145.2 Cicer arietinum | reverse complement strand
TGTGAAGCTTTTATCAGACCATCCATTACTCGCTTTTAAGTTGTACAACTTTAATATCGCGGATAGTCTTGTGAATTTAGTACAACCATTATATAATGGTTTCTCTGCATCACTCAACAAACTCTCAAACATTTTAGGACAATCCCGAAGATCTTCTTCAACTGCTTTTGCAATCTCTTCAACTCGGTCCGGCTCATATGTATCTGTATCGAAGTCAGTTGAAGCATATGTCGAACCATTCTCAAAATTAATGTTTCCTTTTTTTTCTCTCACCATGTCTTATCCAACATGTATAGCTTTGATCAATTTCATTCCATACTAAATATCCTTCCAATTCATCTTCTCTAACATGTTTTCCAAAACAACATTTTAAACAAGGACAAACGACTCTATTTGGATCTTTTGCATTCTTCACTACAAACTCAACAAACTCCTTCACTCCACTTTCATAATCTTTTGACAATCGATTGACAGATATCCATTTCTAGTCCATATTATATGACCTATATAAATGCAGTTACAAAAATAATAAGCTACTGATAACATCAACCATTATGTAACAATTCCAAAACAGAAAAGATTTCAAAACAGAACAGATCAAAAAAATTCAAAAAAGAAAAGATTTTATATAATTTATTATGTAACAATTTATTAGTTTTCATGACAACAACAAATTAATAAATACAGTACCTGAGACAACGTATCCAATTTTTTATAAAGGAGGAGCAGTAGATGGCCGCACAATACGTAGAGGAGAAGACGATTCCCAGAGTATAGGAGATGAGGGTTCGTAAATTTGTTTTTATTTATTTAAAGTAAATGATTTTTATAAGGCTTTTACAACGCTTGTAACAAAAGCGCTCTAATAGGTCATTTAATTATTTGAAAGCGCATGTCTTTTACAGCGTTTGTAAAAAAAGCGCTCTAATAGGTCATTTAATTATTTGACAGCGCAAGTCTTTTACAACGTTTGTCCAAAAAGAGTTGTAAAAGCTATGTAACATCAGGTGGGAGTGCTATATTTTACAGCGCTGTAAAACGTTATGTGAGGGCACTTCATTTTACAGCGCTTGTGAACAAGCGCTGTAAAAGTCTTGTTAACATTATACAGAAGCGTTATATGACCCTACAACAACGCTTGTCAAAAAAGCGTTGTTATATCCTCCGTTTTTTTTAAATATATTTACAACAGCGCTTGTATTTAATAAGCGCCGTAAAAGGTGCACTATAAAATGTCATTTTTGGCGTAGTGTATTTTTCCACAGATAAAATATTTTCTCAATCGGTACATTGACACTTACACATCTTGTTTCTATTGTAATTCTTAAATAGAAACTTTAGTTATATTAATTTTTTTGTATTATATTAGATTGTTCGAATATTAAGCCGCAAGAAATCACCCTTTTCTATGAAATTGAGTCTTTAATATGTGAATCGTCGATCAAAGTAAGAAGGGGGATTTTGACTCTTCTTATAATGAATAAATTGAGCAGGTTTATTAAATAGGGATGTTTCATGATCCTTAGGTCTATATCAACTGTTTGATTTGCTTAGAATCGTAGGAACAGTAAAACTAATGAGTTATTTGTTGTCTTTTTTAGACCATCGCTTATGATGTCTCACCTATTTATTAAATATATGAAAATCAATAATGATGTGTTGGATGTTAATGATTTAATTGATATAATTCACAAATAGAAAGTGACTAAATTAAGGATTAATCGATTAGAATGGTGTTATTAACCAAATAGTTTATTGTTAATCCATTATACACACAGGGTTCATTTATTAGGTTAATTAGTTATGATGGAAAATTAAGTTAGTAATTATCTAGTAATAAGAATAAAGGTATTAAGTTATGGATTAATAATTAGAATTAAAATAGTAAACTTAATTGTTAATAAATATTGTTGATGTTGTTTTATATGGTGGTGATGATAGGCAGGAATTTGTCGAAGCATGCTTAGTTGTAGATATGAGTTCCTAGACAATGATTTGGCGATGAATGTATTGTCATGTATCTTATGTAGTCATATTCATATAGTATGATATGTTATAGGAATTGATCTGTGATAGAATCAGAGTTCAACGGTCGAGAGGAGCTTTAAGGCGTTAATAGTAAGAAGATCTTACATAAAGGCATGACACTGCTAAGATGTTTCGTTGAATATTGGATAATCCTAATTAGACGCTCTTATTTGTAAAATAGCAAGTAGCTTCTTTGGAGACACCAACCTAAAGTTAGAAAGATCTAGTGTGGAGTACTTAACGATTAGGATTCGTGGTATGCTATCATGTATTTTCTTAATAGCTTTAAATATGTCTTTGATCTCTACAAATATATCACTTTAGGATTTTAGTTAATCTAACTTTTATCTTGGATTTAGTCCCCGTAAAATCAGACACAATCGGTTTTGGTCCCTAAGAAAAAAGCTAATAAACTATAATGACACGTCGATCTATAAATACACACTAACACATCATCTTTTATGATATATTAAAAATTAAAATATTTTATATTATTAACTAATAAATTTATTTATTGATCATTTAATAGTTAGTGATATTTTATAAAGAGAATATGAATAAAAATTAAAAGAAGGGTTTAAGGATTTTTAGAAAACTTTTTATTCTTTTAATATTGATTTGACGTTTGGGACCAAAGCCGACCATATCTGATTTTACAGAAAGTAAATCCAAACAAAAAAACTTACCAGAATTACAATAAAAAATTGTTATATTTACAGAGACCAAATACATATTTAAACATTGTTCATATACTATGTTATATGTTTGAATATTGATGTACATTTACTTTACTCGACTCTGCTTAATTATATCTTTTAAAATGGTGAGCCACCTTCATTTGTTTCTCATGTAGTTGCTTGCACACTACATGTATAGATAGATGGTGAGATTACAAGAAAAAAATTGCCAACAAAGAGGAGGCATAATGATTAGTATGCCGCCAACGCTTTAGATAGTTAAATATTTATATTTTACTGTGGTCATGTTAGTCAACTATTTATATTTATAATGTTTTTTTTATTAAATTCGAAATATATTCACCTAAAATAGTTAAAATTTGAAATATTGCTTCTTTGCCTTTTATGTACATCACCATTTAAGTATGCATTTAATAGTTTTCTGGATGACTAGTTTTATTGATTTTCTAGAAGGGCCTTGACATGATGCCATGTCATCAATTTTGTGTAAGGATGTATGAGAGAGGAAAATTATCCCATGGATGGCACGGGTCCACGTATGTTTCCTGCGATGAAAATTATATAAACTATGGTGGTATTAAGGAAAATATTATCATTATAAGTTTATAAAACATAATTTATAAAAACATTCTATTTAAGAATTATAAATTTTACAAAAAGCAATCGTAAAAATTTGGATATTTATTATCTAAAAATGAAATAATAAAGAAATTCGTAAACAATAGTGCAATTTTGAATTTAAAATCTAGACACGACATTTAATTTTATAATTCCAACATTTTCCTGTTGAGATGGATCTTACGGATATTTAAATTTTGATGTAATTATTTAGTTAATTTTATTTATTAATTTTGAAATATAGTCACTTAAAAAACATGAAAATTTGAAATAATGCCATTTTAATTTAATTGAATACCTTTATGTACATCATCATTTAAGTATGTTTTCAATAGATTGTTGAATGCATTGGTTTTCTTGCTTTTTAGAAAGGCCTTCAAATGATGCCATATCATCAATTTTGTGTGGAGGATGCATGAAAGAGCTTACAACAAATCTTACTTTGTATTTTTAATATAATAGATACAATATATCCTTTATTTGAATAATCGTATTTCTTTACTTCCCTCTAATTAATCAAAAAGATTCTAGAGCCATTTTTCTGTAAAATAAAATGTACTTTAATAAATAAAGCTCATTTTATTATTGAAATTTATATAATTAAGTAATTTTTTAAAAGTATTTTCAAAACTAAAATTAAACATTTAAAAGAATAGGTAAAGAGTAATTTGTAATATTTAGTCAAATAACTAAAAAAATTGAGCCATTTCTCTCTATAAATATCAGACTAGCCTTATTCCCATAACCACATAGTGTACGTACAAAATCTCAGTGGTTTTGTGAAGATATGGCTCATACACTTAAATGTGCATTCTCTCATATACTCATCCTTGTAGGTTCACTCTCAATATTACTAGTGACCCCTTCCTCTTGTTTTAGTCCCAACAAAGTTGTTAATGTTACTTCATCTAATTCTAATTGGTCACCTTCAGTGGCCACTTGGTATGGACCTCCCACCGGAGATGGAAGTGAAGGTATATATAGTAAATATTTTTGTTCATAATTAATATGTATAGTTTTAAATTCCATTATTGTAAAGATACAAAATATAACCATATAGTGGTTACAATATTATGGAAAAAAAATTCAATGACTATATATTTGATGATTATGTAGGTGGTGCTTGTGGATATGGAAATGCTGTAGGACAACATCCATTATCTTCAATGATATCAGCCGGAAGCCCTCTCATCTATCAATCGGGAAAAGGCTGTGGTTCTTGTTATGAGGTGCTAATAATTAATACAATTACTGCCTCAAAATAACAATTAATAAAATTATTATTACTAAAATAAAGTAAAAATAATAACGACCAAAATTCAAGATACAAAAATAAATTCCAATTTTAACATGTAAATTAAAATTTTATCAACATAATTTTTTTTACTAGATTTTATCAACATAATTTGGAAATTGTTTATTTCTATACGTAAAATTGTTATTAATGGGGATGGTGATCTTAAAAAAGTTCAACTTATGGAAGCATTTGGCAACACTTGGGTTACAATTCAACAATCATGGAGTGCTGTTTGAAAATATAATAAACAGTCACTACTAAGAGCGCCATTTTCTATAAGGCTAACCACAATTGAGTCTGTGATGATATTTGTAGCAAAGAATGTGATCCCGGCGGGTTGGAAGCCTGGTCAGAATTATAGAGCACTTGGAAATTTTATTTAAGCTTTAAATGTATGTTAATTACATTAATAATTGGACTATCAAATTATAGTCTTGTATCTTAATCAAATCAAGTCATTCAAAGTGGACTTTCGATTATCTCTCAATTATTTTGAAAATGAAAAAGATGTTAGTATTTCTTGTTTGGAAAAACTAAATATAACTATCTCAATAATATGAAATATTTTTTTCTATCTATGCAGACAAATTGTCAAAACTTTCACTATAATGATTAATTGCTACACTAGAGTCTTCCTAGTAACACTAGGGAACATCAATCAACAATAGCCATCACCAAAGATGGAAATCAAATAAACACTACAAGAAAATATTTGTATACCTACGGAAAATTAGCCAGGGATCATAATCCGTGGGTAAATTAGTTGTTACCCACGGAAAAACCGTTTGTATTTTTGTATAAAATAATTTTTTTTTTAATTAATTACCACGGTAATTCCGTGGGTAAAATTAAAAAATCCGTGGGTAATGAAAAAAAAAAATACAATCCTAACTTAAATTTTGCCAAAAATTTTCGTATTATTTTTCCTACAGCTTATCCGTAGGTAATGTCTATTTTTTATAAAAAATTCTGTTTAATTTTTTAAAAAAAGGTCCCCAACTGATACTAAATTAATTTTATCAAGGGATGTTAACATAGGCTGCCTTCTAAATGCTTCCAGAACCCAGAAATTTCTCAATACCTAGAAATTGTACAAGGTAAACCCAGAAATCGTATGAGCCATAACCCCTTCTTCTTGTCCGAATCGCCTTCTTCCCTCCCTTCTTCTTGTCCGAATCGTATGAG
>NC_021162.2:45130537-45130729 GCF_000331145.2 Cicer arietinum | reverse complement strand
CAGATTTTATTACCGGAAAAAGGGAAGCAACTGAATTCAGTATAAATTGTGAAAAGAAAGAAACATTGTTTTGGACTTTAGGGCTTTTGTGGAAATGAAAATAGGTTGATAGTGACACTAAAACATGACTGATGCAGACAGTATAAGAATGGAAGATATGACTAACTTTACCTTTTTATAAGAATGCCGTGT
>NC_021162.2:45117640-45130351 GCF_000331145.2 Cicer arietinum | reverse complement strand
GCCGTATAGGGTTAATACATCGATCATGTTATGGTTACTTTTACACAGCTGCTAAATGCTAATCTCCATACTAATTAGTTTCTTTATATCTTCATTTAATCCTCCCTGTTTCAGGTTAAGTTTTCACTGACGTAGTTGGCAGCCCATACTATGTTGCTCCCGAGGTTCTCCTCAAGCATTATGGGCCTGAAGCAGATGTTTGGACCGCCGGTGTCATACTTTATATATTGCTCAGTGGCATACCACCGTTTTGGGGAGGTATATTTCACTGCTAACACTCTTTTGATCTTTTGCCCTGCATCTGCAGCATTACTAAAAGTTTTTTCGTTTTGGAGCTCAGAGACCCAGCAGGGTATATTTGATGCTGTATTGAAGGGACATATAGATTTTGACTCAGATCCATGGCCTCTAATATCTGATAGTGGAAAAGATCTGATTAGAAAGATGTTGTGTTCTCAGCCTTCAGATCGGTTGACTGCTCATCAAGTCTTATGTACGTTTGTTCTTTTTTATAATACACTTTCTATATAAAGAAGGACCATCCCTATATGAATAAAAGATGCTGTTTCCTTTTGGATTGGTCACTATTATGGCTATTTATTAGGTGTTATTATACTTTCAGAGTAGATGTAACAGTTGAGTAAAGTCCCACCGACATTCCCTTATCTATGGCAGACTCACCTAGGAAGAACAGTGCCTCTTTTCTAAACTATTAAAGTAGTAGATACATGATCTTTGATGTTTCCTTTCCTCGAAAGAAAATCCATTTTTTTAATGAGCTTAATAATTTTGTCAGCTTTATGAAATGGCGGATTGGATTAAATTTTGCAAATATTCAGAATATTGTGTTTCAGTATGATTGTGTGCGTTATTATACATATTGTAATCTACTTTGTAGGTCAAAGGACATAACTTGTTTTGTTTGTTTAGGTCATCCTTGGATATGTGAAAATGGAGTTGCCCCTGACAGATCATTGGACCCTGCTGTTCTTTCTCGTCTCAAACAGTTTTCTGCAATGAATAAGCTAAAGAAGATGGCATTGCGGGTAAATAAAGCTAATTATTGCATGGATATTAATTTATGTATGAATGTTGATCATACATTGTTATGAAAAAGGTGATGCATTTTCATACATAATATATGAAGTTCCATTGTTGCCTTTGTGGATTGTACTATCGTGCACTTCTTGATTTCCAAATTAAGTAACCTTATTGGGCTTATGCACTTGCTCTTCACTTTCAATTGTATTTAATCTGTTATATTTTTGTTTGATTGAAACTAAGTAACTTTGTTGTTTGCACTCACTCTTCACTTTCAAGTGGATTTAATATGTTATCTATTATGTTTTTGTTTGATTGAGACTAAGTAACTATAGTTATAGTTGTTTGTAATCATTGCTTGTTATGCTATTTTCTTAGGTATAAAATGACAAATAACCTTGCACTAAAGTGAATATTACAAAGTAACTACTATAGAAAGTAAAAATACTAAGACTATATATTAAAATGACAAACTCAATGGTAGAAATGATGTACAAAAATTGTTGACTAAACGAAACAACTTTGCTACACTCTTGTTACCACCATAAATCAATTTTCTTCATCTCTTGTTTCTTTATTGTCGTCACTTTTTCCTATTTGTCTACTTCTATCGTGCGGCTCTATGGTTCTCTAAAATAGGGATTTCAAATCCTTACCTTTTTTTTTCACATGGGCCAAACCCAATAAAACACATATTCCTTTATTTTTTTTTCTTTCTATAATAATAATAATAACAATTATAATACTCAATTTAAAATGAGTAGCAAGTGGAGTACTAACAGGTTTGCAATTGTCCTTATTAAACTTCTCTAACACATTTTCAATGTAATTGTATTGAGACAACTAAAATTTATCATTCTTCTTGTCACGAGTAATTCTCATGCCCAAAATTTATTTTGCATGACCCAAGTCTTTCATTACAAATAGGTAAGAGATTGGAACTTCTTGTATTATTCTACTATCAAGTGTATGTTTACAAAACATGATAAATCCTATTTATATGACACAAATAGGTAAGTAAAAGAACAATATTAAAATATATCAATTAATCCATTCGCTAATAGGAGTTAAGAAATGTAGAAGACAAGGACTAGACATCTATTTACACATATTACTCATAGTAAACTTCCATATTTAGCAACAATTAACAAAGATTTCAAATGTGTCTAATTGATCTAAACAAAATTTATATCATGTTCGTAAATCATAACTAAGTATTAATTAAAGACTGATAAAAAAAAAAACTAAGTATAATCAAGTACATGATACAACCATATTAACAAAATAAAAACAAATACTACTCAATTACTACCAATGTCATCATCCTCACTATCTTCATCAGTTTCATTGTTGGGTTGCGGTGATGAACTTGGACGAGAAGAAGATCCAACAAATCCTAAATGTTATGTGAAAGATTAAACTTTTTGCTGGTTTCGACCATCTCTTTTTCTTGTCGTTGCAATTGTTGCTTCATCAGCACGAACATTGTGATACATCCATCATACCTTAAGATAAGGGGGGTACATTTTCATAACTGAGGAGTTTAAACAGAGACTCAATATCATGAAACCAATTTTTCCTTTCTATAGGGTTACCATTTTCCACAACCTAAATAAAAAAGCAACACACAGTAAAAAGTATTGTTCCTTTCAATCAAATCAAGAAAAAGCCAAGTCTCATACAACAATGAATCATTAGAGTCTGACATAAAATAAGTTAAACTAAGAATTTCTAGCCAGTAACATACTGCAATAAGCAAACATATTTATTTAACAGAAACTTTCGCATAATGTAACACATCTTAATCATATTGTACTATTTTAACCATGATAATTGATACATCCATTAATCATTTTGTTGCAACCTTTTGGCTTAATTTTCTAATATATGTTATTCAAACGTGTTAGTTTATATATGTAAAATATTCACACATAACACGCTACTTACGCTCCGGGCAACCAAAGAGGTAAACCTTTTTCCCATACATCAAACCACCCTCGTCCAATGCATCTTGAGCACAAAAATCACAATTTCATCAAATAAAATAGTCAACTTAATTCCATCACAGATATGGATGGGAATAGGCTAGGCCGTCCGTCAGGGGCCTATGACCTGGCCTACTTATGGCCTGGCCTAGTTTGGCCTATTTAATAAAAAGGCTAGGCTTAGGCCATTTTTAAAGCCTATTTATTTAAATAGGTCAGGCTCAGGCTTATAAAAAAGCCTATTAGGTCTGACAGGCCGGCCTATATATATTTTATTATTTATTATTATATTAATAATATTATTTCCTATTTTTAATTCTACGACCTGGCCTACTTATGGCCTGGCCTAGTTTGGCCTATTTAATAAAAAGGCTAGGCTTAGGCCATTTTTAAAGCCTATTTATTTAAATAGGTCAGGCTCAGGCTTATAAAAAAGCCTATTAGGTCTGACAGGCCGGCCTATATATATTTTATTATTTATTATTATATTAATAATATTATTTCCTATTTTAAATTCTACCAATTAAGCAATTACTCAGTAAAAATTCCATATTTAATAGTTGTTCCGTATTCGGTAGCATTTTATATTTGGTAGCTGTTCAATTAGTCAATCACTCAGTAGTCTTCCATATTTGTTTAAAAGGTAATAATGAGTGTGTTTGTTTCAGAAAAAAAAAATCTATTATTTGACACACAAAATTATTTTTTAGGGTTTAAATGATGTTTGTTTCATATTTTCAAAAAATTATTTTAAATAGGCTTTCAGGCCAGGCCAGACTTTTAAAAAGGTCAGGCCATACCGAAAAAAAATCCTATGATAGGCCGTAGGCCAGGCTTAGGCCTAAAAAATAAATCGTAGGCCAGGCTCAGGTCTTTCAAAGCATGGCCTGGCCTGGCCTATTCCCACCCGTAATCACAAATCATAAACAAAAATCAAAGCAACACCAATACTTACTTCTAGATTAGAGAAATTCCACTTGATTTGATACACATAATCCAATTGGTCCCACTGGCATTATAACACAACAGTTAGAATGGAAGAAAAAAAAACGCTAGACAACTGTCAACTCATTAAATCAGAAAATAAAAATCAAATAAATTGAACAAACCTCACTCCCAACAGGAAATGAAGCTTTGCTATACAATAATAATCACGAATGCTTTCTTTATCTCTCATAAAAAATGATATCTAATTAAGTTTAGAACAATAGAGAGAAATCCAAAT
Organism: Cicer arietinum; assembly: GCF_000331145.2. Lineage (NCBI taxonomy): Eukaryota > Viridiplantae > Streptophyta > Magnoliopsida > Fabales > Fabaceae > Cicer > Cicer arietinum. The sequence goes on along the minus strand of NC_021162.2, from coordinate 45,126,100 downwards.
ATACCTACGACAAAAACTCACTATCAAGACTAACAACCTTTAAAATCTCTCCATCTAAGGTAAGTTAAGCCATCAAGCTAATGTGTGAATGTCCCTGCCACAACCAACACATGAAAAAGTTGGTGACTATGACCAGCAAAATAAACGTAGTATGTGAGATCAAGTTAGAAACATCATTTCCTAAATATACACAACAACAAATCGGAAATTCAAAACCTTAAGCAAAGTTAAAATTAGCTTCAACTCAAATCTCTGACACTAAACAAACACAAAATCAAGTGAACTAGAAAATCAAACTGAAATGTACCAAAATTAATGTCGCAAACTGACGAGAAAGTAGCATTAGTGATTGAATCAAATACTTCAATAAATTGAAGCTGAAATTGGCTTGAAAAGCTGAGAAAAATTTGAAGAATGAGAAACGCAAATCAACGTAAATGAGAAGCGCAAGCGTGAAAAATTTGTAGGAGAGAAAATGAAAATATGATAAGCAAATCCACAATTTTGAAGAATAACATAAAATCCCTAATTTTGAACATATGATAAAACCTAGCAATAACTTCAGACACACAAATATATTACTAATAGTCTTAATCGAATAATGAATCAACCAAATCACTAAACCGTAAACAATGTAACTTTGTGATACCATACCTTGTTGAGTTGATGACTGTTTAATGTAGTTGAAGGCTAAACAAGGAGGTATTGGTGGCTCGGTTTGCACCTTCGTGGACGGAGGAGGGCAGTGGAGGCCATGGTGGTGGCTATTTGCGACGAAATGAGGAAGAGAAAGGAGAAGAAGAGAGGTTCGGTGGTTGACGACGAGAGTGCTTGCAGAGAAAATAGAATAAAATAGAAATTTTGAAGTTAACGTCGATGCCAAATAGTGTATTGCCTTTTTTTTTTTTAAGAGCAGTGGCTATAAATATTTTTTCTATTGTGGTTCACACAAATGAATATACGTGATTTTCATTGCTAAAATGATAATTTCAACATCGACATTAATTTGAATTTCTATATTTTAAGATAAAATAATAATATTAATAAGAGATATATTTAAATAAAAATAATAAATACACATAGTAAATTAAAAAATAATTTATATTTAAAGACAGATTTATTTTTTAAATAGGACTTATAATTAAAAACAAAAATAATATATGACAATAACTAAGACTATATTAAATATGTCATTAAGTATTACACTACAACCATAATTACTCAAGATGCAACTTAACATCCTATTCTTTTACAAGAACTTTAACATGCTTATTTAAACATAAACCAATATTTCTTCTGATTTTAAAAATACAAATAAAAGCTAAAATATATTTTATTCAAAATTTTAAATAAATAATTTTAATTTTTTTATATATTTTTAAGATCAGAGTAGTACTAAATCTCCAATAACTGAACCCACCACAACATGAAGACTAATCTTCTATATATTCGAATCAAAATTGTCTAAGTCAACCAAATCCCACGATTCAATCACTTTCATTAGTTCTAGCCCGTTTAAAAGCACATTTGATATTAAAACGTCCGTTGTACTAGGCTTTATGCTAACCTAAAATCACAAATTTAAATTTTAAAAAGAATATCTATTAAATTTTAAAAAGAAAATTTTTTAAGTTGTTTTACAACAATAGTTATAGATTATTCACAATCAACTCTAATTGATTAGATTAATTAGAAAAATAATAGAATTAGACAAATATATTTCATTAACTTTTGTTTAGAATTTTAAGTTGTACATCACTTAAGTGTTCTTAATTAGTCGTATTCACTTAGCCACAATTTTTCAATTACTTAACCTCACCTAAACTAACTTTTACTCCAAAAGAAAAATAATTAAAAAAAACTAATTATTCCTAGAAAAATATGATGTTGCATCAACCATTTTTTGAAAAAGTAAAAGCATTAGATCATAGAAGTTTAATAACATTCACAAATAAAAAACTACTTTATTTATATAAATATTAATAAAATAAAAATTCGCAAGAAAATCCGCATGACGTTACCTGCGGAATTTGCTAGGGACACTTCCTAGGAACAATCCCATCGATAAATCCTAAAAATTATGAAGTTTGCTGCGGATATATCGTCATAGTAAATCCGCAGCAAAAGAAAACTTTACCTGCCATTCTTCATGCGGAATTTGAAACCGCAGAAATATTGCTAAAACGCAAAATCCTTGGTATTACCTGCAGAAATATTTCGGCAGGAAAGGCCGCTAGAAAAACGCTAATTTCTAGTAGTGTGTCATCTAAATTATCGGTAATATTTTATTCAATTACAAAAATATTTTTATTTTTGGCACATAATTTAGAAAATTACTGCATCAAAATTGCTCACAATTATGGGGGCCAATTTATATCATTCTTTAATCAAAACTAAAACCTTAATTAAAACGAAATGGTATATATCCTTAAATAGATTTCATGTTGGGTCTAAACACCTAAACCACTTATAGGGTTTTCTTTTTCCGAAAAAAACTTAACAAAAATATTTTATATTGTATTAGAAGGAACTTTGTTCAAAACTTTAAATCAAAGGAATAACACTTGCTAATTTAAAACCTCAAAACACCAACACTTTTTAACTTCAACAATTTTTCCCAAAACATCAAGGGCCTATTTTTATAGTTTTCTCTCAAAACCAATTAAACAGTCTGGAGTCATAAAGCATCATCATTTTGAAGCAAAATTCTAGAAATCTCAAAACTTCTCAAAGATAGCCCTGTTTGATTCCCTTTCCAAAAATTGTTTTATAGTTTTTAAAAATTAAAAATTTGTTTGTTAATAAAATTTTACAAAGTACTTTTAAAAATTGTTGTGTACTTATTGACTTTTAAAACTAAAAAATAAAATTAGGTAATAGAGGTTTTGGGTATGTTTGAATCAATTTTTCATTTTAGTTTTTAAAATTTGTTTTATAAGTCAGTTTTTTTATAACTACTTTTAAGAAGAGAATAACAAAAACATTGTGTTTGGTGATCTAATTTTTTAAAACAGTTTTAGAGATGAAAAAAATGAAAAATATATTGTTAGGTAATCTAATTTGTGAAATATCTTTTATTAAATTAAATAATAATAAGTAAAAAATTCATGATATATATATTGCAATTTGATATATTTTAAACAAGAGAAATTTTTGTAATTGATATATAATTTACAAACTTAATAGTCTTACACCTCTTTTTTATCATTCATCTGAGATAAATGTTTTAGAACCATTGTTTTTACATCAAAATCATTCATTTAAATTGTGTTTCTCTAATTTAGTGTGTTTTAAATAAAATATTTAATTCACTTATTTTCATAAAATTTTAATTTTTGTGTGGAAGAGATGTTTAGAATATTTTAAATATATTTAATCCTTAATATTTTTTTATAGCAATCATATTTATATTTGTGATAAATGTGTGAACATTCTTATAAAAATATTTCATATCTTCATAGCTTTTTAATTAATTAATTTTTATATAAAATTAAATTATATGGTAGAGGTGGATACTAGAACGCTCACTCAATTTTATATGTAGTTATTTGCGTTAGTGCTTAATTCATATTGCATATTTTGACTTTATTTTTATAAATAATTTTTGCAAGTATCTATTAAATCTGAGTTTAATTTTTATACAATTGTTATAAAAATATTTTATATTCGGGTACATGTTTGAATCTAAAATCCTTTACAGTTAGTAGATGTGAATTTCACCGCCATATTTTTTTTTATAAAAAAATATATTTTTATCACTTAAATATTATTAATAATAACATTTAACAAAAAAATCTAAAACACTTAAACATGAATACCGCTAACAAAACAAGAATTGAAAATAACACGCTACTAACAAAATGACCACCAAACTTTAACAAACAAACATAATATTATAAAATTAGAGTAACTTTTTTATATATTTATATTAATACCAGTAACGAAACGTGTCAATTCTCAGTGTATTTTTAAAAATCAAAATAGAGAAGCAAAACAATTTTTCTCATTTTAAAAACAGGAAATAAAAAAAAAATTAAAAACACTTGAATATAAAAAGTATTGCCAAGCGGATTTTTAGTTTTTTATTTTAAAGTAAAATACAATTTTTTAAAACCCAATCAAACAAGTTCTTTACTTTTTAATTTTAAATTTGGATTTTGCTGACTAAAAATTTAAAACACTAAAAATTGATAAATTTTTATAATGACAATTTGTAATATTTACAATTTGAAATATAAAAAACTTGTACTATCATCTTGTTATACGACGAAGATGTGAACGGGAATGCTTTGATCACAACCTTCTTGGTCTATTTACTTTGTGTTATCCAACTTGTAATAATTTTTAATACACTTATACATTTGTAGAGTAAATAAAGACCGTTTCTCTTTGTTTAATATTTAAAGCTAAAAGTAATAATTTTCAAATACATATTTTTTTTCCAATAGTTATAAATATTGTAAAAAAACGTTATTGTAATTTCTTTTGATAATTTTGTTGTTGTTGTTATAAATACAATAAAAATAGAATAATGTTTAGAGATGTAATTCAACATTCACAAACAAAAATAATATCATCTATAATTTATTGTGTTGGATAAAATATTTTTATTATTTTTTTGTAGTTCATAATTAAGATTGAAAATAAATCGAACTCAGTTGAGTATGTCTTAATTTAATAAAAATTTGTTTGACTTCAATATGAATTTTATTTTTTAAGTTGAAATCAACTCAATTCAAATTCACAAACATCTCGATTTAGCTCGTTAGTTCAAATAATATAATTTGAAATTTTTTTTTTAATTTTTGACCAAACCAATTTACATTTTTAATTAATATATAAAATTTATATTTTAAAATATTTCAAATTTTATTTAGACAATGATATAAGATTTTAAAGCGAATGATTTTTAGTTCTAACTTTCTGATAAAATTTTAAAATATAATTATATTAAACAATATCTATACCAATTTTTAAAAATGAATTATCAAATATATATTTTATTTTATTTGTTGAAAACAGTTTTTTAAAATTTATTTATAAAATAGATTTCAAAAACTAAAAAACTAAAAGTTTTTTTGACAAGCCCCTAATTTTATTTTCAAAAACTTAACCTTAAAAACAAACACCATTTTTGGAATTCACTATGAAGATCAAAACTATTGATAAATATATGAATTTTTTCGAACACCAAATCATAAATTTTCAAACGTCAAAATTCAACTTTAATTCAAGATCAGCACTTTCTAACTACTTTGTTAAAACCTTTAAAACCAATGATATAAACATTTAAAGATAAGGGTTATACAATTTTGTTTTTCAAACATACATAGTTAAGGAAACTCAAATTATCAATTAACTGCTTAAAGGACATTAATTAATTCCTGTAAATTTCATTTCCAAATTATCATCTTGTTTAACACATCAAATGGACATAAATCAAATTACATAACTTAAACACATCAAAAAATAATTTTTCTATTAAAAATATCAATACTTTATTAGACTAACTGAATGAGCATCATGTTTTTATTCTTCTCTACATTATTTCTCAACACCAAACTACTTTAGAGAGTAGGATTTAGACATTGTTAAGAAACAAGAAACACCACAAAATTTAGGTTAGGAGCAAGTAGTAGAATGTATTTCAATTTCAAATGTTAGTCATTATATGCATTTAATATAAAGTGTCTATATATTTTGTTCACTTTGTAAAAATAATTGCAACGAATATTTATACCTTCATTTGTGATTTTTATTTTTTATTTTTTTTATAGTAGTTAATGAAAGCAATCCAGTCCTTTTCAGGCATAGGAATATCAATATCATGTAGGTCTTCCTTACTTTTGTTAGGTAGAAGTATTAAATAATAACTTATATTTATAGACTTTCCATCTTTCTCCTAGGACTGTCCATGTCCATTTGATACCAGCTTCATAATCATACACAAAATGATCCTTGTAAGATTCTATAAAATATATCAATCTTCAATGATAAGAAATACAATAAAAGAAGTGCTCTACGAAGTTTCGATAATAACATGGATGCAGTTCCAACTTTACTATTCTTTTTTGTTATTTCATCCCATCTTTCAATAGATAGAGGACAAAGTATCTGATTGTGAAAATAATAATACAAACTCAAGTAAAATAATATAACATTTGTACAAGCACCGTAAAATAAGACAATACATTTAATGATATGAGATTTTTTATATTAAACTTTGATAAGTAAGGGCTCCTCTTTTGGTTGTGATTCAGTTTCACTTTGAATATGTTTAAGTTCTTAAATTTATCCCTGCTTTAATTCAGATGGAGCATTAGTTTAAGAAAAAATGTTCATCAAGTAAGTTTAAAGAACAATGACCCCTAATCCTTAGATGTTTACTTTCTGTGATCATCTTGACTTGCTCAACAAGATATTTTCTGAAGAAATTATAAAGCGGGAAAAAGTACAACAAAATCTTGTTTGAAATTCACGCAAGTTGTCTTGATAGAACAATCTGTATAAGATATGTTCAACATTCCCTACAACGGTCACAATATCAACGACATCAACTCGGTACTACGAAAGGACACTTAAGCGTCATTGCAAATTGTGAGAAAACACATACAATGAAGAAACCAATTTGTGAGTTCATGTGAGCATCTACATTGTAGAAACCCTCAGTGATCCTATTTTTAAAATCCTTTTAGAATGTATTCAGAAAACTTCATTTTATATCCTCTTTATATAGTTCTCTCAATAAACATAACAACTACATTAATCCTTTATGCCTTGGCCCAATAATGGCTGTTCTTCAAATAATTGATTGTAATAAGTTAGATGTGACACCTTTCACCCTAAAATAATATATACAAGAATTTTTAACTTTAATTCCTAAAATTTACTAGTAATTATATGGTTTTCATTATAATTACTAGTAAGTTTTTGGAATTATTAACCTGCAATTTCGCAAATGCATGACCAAGCTAGTCAAACACAAACGACGAAGGAGGTGAGTTTTGAAATCATGTTAATAGTATAATATAAGTAAGGAGAACACGCAATTAATCATAATACACTGTATCATTACACAAACATTGTTTAAGGAAAAACATAACATTATAAAGTCAAAAGCACTGAAGAAAAATCAATACATTTCACTATAACATCAAATCATCTAAGAGAAATTATTATCTCACACGACACATATTAATCACAACGAAACAATCACAAGAAAATGCAATGCTATGCATGAGCATAGACTCTACTTCACAATGTTGTACTATTATAACTCTAAAGTACTTGGTTAGGTGGCTTGATACTATGCCACCTTCTTGGTGGACAGACAATTCAAATTGGATTTGTCCTCAAGAATCCCCTCAACTCAATCCGAGACACATATACACGACAATCGAGGTAAATGTGTGTTGCATGATAGCTTCCAACATTTGGAGTGCTACCTTCAAGTCACCTAGGAATTCCCCACTCGAATACCTCTAAGGTATAACAATCTTGCCTTAAGGCTCAACAGCAGACCACCACGATAAAGCTCATTTAGTTGTACTTCCCCGGAATCACTAGACTTGTCATGCCCTACCTATATGATGACAAAATAATCTCCACTTCAAAAATTTTCAATATTTATTTTCTCCCCTCGTTGGCCTATGATACTCCATTAAGACTGTCATCTCAAATACAAATTGGAATCACCATCGTTTCATCAACTCTGGGGTTACTTCAATATTCTCATCACAAATTTATAACATCACTATCATTAATCATCATCATCGTCATCATCACCATCATCACATAAACTCATCATAAATTTATATCATCAGTATCATCAATCATACATCATCACATAACTTATCATAAATTTATAACACCACAATTATTAATCATACATCATCATAATCACATAAAATTATCACAATGCATCCATCTTTTATTATCACATTACATAAATTTATCTAATCAAACATATATATAAAATTGATTCGACACCCAATATCACAATAATATCCAATGCCACACATTTAAAGAAATTAAATCAATCAACAATTTAAAAATATTTCTATTTCACATTTTTACTTCCGTACATAGTGAGCCTCGTATGAATCGTTGGGAAACACCGTTTTCCTGTTCATCTCACAATATATTATACTTAGGAATTCAAACGCTCTCTAAACCCTTACATTATTTCAACGCTTTCACACACAAATACAATTCCACGAGCAAACAACATTTGTTCTTTGACTTTTTGTCCTTCAATTGATCTAACTCAACAATTTATGGATAAACGTCAAAAAGAAATTATGAGAAGACACTCTAATATAGCCTTTTTTTAGACGAACTTTTTGGCGTTGGTTTCACTCAAATCGGACTTATGGTGAAGAAGAACCGTGCAAAATAACGAATTCCACAAATGGGTAAGTCGGATATTTTAGAGAGAAATTGGAATGGTTAAAAATCTGG
>NC_021162.2:45112366-45116624 GCF_000331145.2 Cicer arietinum | reverse complement strand
CATCACTCATTTAACATGAGCTACAAAGATAATTGTGGCCATATTTTGTAAAGTAGGTTTTGGTCTTGACTACAATTGGCATTCCAACTGCTCTTCTATTGCAAATGTTTCGTTAATAAAACACAATTATGTCTCATTGTATCATTTCTGATCAAATCAATATATATCACATAATCAAGTTTGTTAAACATACATGTATCAATAACATAAGTCAGTTTATTAAGCTACCACATACATATTCACATCATAAACTAGTGATAAAAGTTCAACTCTAGATTAAATGTAGTGTGAACTTCCAGTCCTCTTATTTTTCAAACTAGCTTAACGAATTTATTTTCGCTCAACAGATCTAAGTTTGAAACAAATATGAAATTTTCAAGGGAGAGCGTTCGTTTAAGAATCTTCAATTAAAGGAGTCAAGTATACGTCGATATCATTTCCCGGTTGTTTGGGTCTAGAAGTTAACAGAGACAACATCATAAACTTACGCTTCATACATAACCATGGATGTAGGTTATAAATCAACAAAATCACAGGCCACGTGCTTTGTGAGATGCTTTGAAGACCATGTGGGTTTATTTCATCAGTAGAAAGTGCAAGTCTTATATTTCTTGACTCTATCCTGAATTCAAGATACTCGTGATCAATTTTTTTCCCATTGTGGGGAATCTGCAGGGTATCGAAACTTTTCATCTCTAATTCTTTCATCTACATGCCATGTCAAGTGTTTTGAATCTTCTTCACTTCGATACATGCGCCTAAATCTTGGTATTATAGGAAAATACCACACGATTTTTGCTGGAGTGGATTCTTTCTTCTTATATCGTGAGACATTGCATTTTGGAAACGCCTTTAGTAATTAATATTCGTTTCGAAATGAAATGCAATCGTTAGGACACACATGAATCCTTTTATAACTCATGCCAATAGAGCACAAAATCCGTTTAGCCTTTTAGGTTCGACTGGGAAGTTCATTATCATCTGGCAACATATCTTTTAAGAGTGTTAATAATTCTGTGAAGCTTTTATCAGACCATCCATTACTCGCTTTTAAGTTATACAACTTTAATATCGCCCACAGTCTTGTGAATTTAGTACAACCATTATATAATGGTTTCTCTGCATCACTCAACAAACTCTCAAACATTTTAGGACAATCCCGAAGATCTTCTTCTACTGCTTTTGCAATCTCCTCAACTCGGTCCGGCTCATATGTATCTGTATCGAAGTCAGTTGAAGCATATGTCGAACCATTCTTAAAATTAATGTTTCCTTTTTTTTTCTCACCATGTCTTATCCAACATGTATAACTTTGATCAATTCCATTCCATACTAAATGTCCTTCCAATTCATATTCTCTAACGCGTTTTCCAAAACAACATTTTAAACAAGGACAAATGACTCTATTTGGATCTTTTGCATTTTTCACTGCAAACTCAACAAACTCCTTCACTCCACTTTCATACTCTTTTGACAATCGATTGACAGACATCCATTTCTAGTTCATATTATATGACCTATATAAATGCAGTTACAAAAATAATAAGCTATTGATAACATCAACCATTATGTAACAATTCCAAAATAGAAAAGATTTCAAAACAGAACAAATCAACCAATTTCAAAAAAGAAAAGATTTTATATGATTTATTATGTAACAATTTATTAGTTTTCGTGACAACAACAAATTAATAAATACAGTACCTGAGACAACGTATCCAATTTTTTATAAAGAAGGAGCAGTAGATGGTCGCACAATACGTAGAGGAGAAGACGATTCCCAGAGTATTGGAGATGAGGGTTCGTAAATTTGTTTTTATTTATTTAAAGTAAATGATTTTTATAAGACTTTTACAGCGCTTGTAACAAAAGCGCTCTAATAGGTCATTCAATTATTTAAAAGCGCATGTCTTTTACAGCGCTTGTAAAAAAAGCGCTCTAATAGGTCATTTAATTATTTGAAAGCGCAAGTCTTTTACAGCGCTTGTCCAAAAAGCGCTGTAAAAGCTATGTAACATTAGGTGGGAGCGCTATAATTTACAGCGCTGTAAAACGTTATGTTAGGGCGCTTCATTTTACAGCGTTTGTGAACAAGGGCTGTAAAAGCCTTGTAAACATTATACGCAAGCGCTATATGACCCTACAACAGTGCTTGTCAAAAAAGCGTTGTTATATCCTCCGTTAATTTTAAAATATATTTACAACAGCGCTTATATTTAATAAGCGCCGTAAAAGGCGCGATATAAAATGTCATTTTTGGCGTAGTGTATTTTTCCATGGATAAAAACTGTTCTCAATCGGTACATTGACACTTACACATCTTGTTTCTATTGTAATTCTTAATTAGAAACTTTAGTTATATTAATTTTTTTATATTATATTAGATTGTTCGAATGTTAGGCCGCAAGAAATCACCCTTTTCTATGAAATTGAGTCTTTAATATGTGAATCGTCGATAAAAGTAAGAAGGGGGATTTTGACTCTTCATATAATGAATAAATTGATTAGGTTTATTAAATAGGGATGTTTCATGATCCTTAGGTCTATATCAATTGTTTGATTTCCTTAGAATCGTAGGAACAGTAAAACTAATGAGTTATTTGTTGTCTTTTATAGACCATCGCTTATGATGTCTCACCTATTTATTAAATATATGAAAATCGATAATGATGTGTTGGACGTTAATGATTTAATTGATATAATTCACAAATAGAAAGTAACTAAATTAAGGATTAATCGATTAGAATGGTGTTATTAACCAAATAATTTAGTGTTAATCCATTATACACACATGGTTAATTTATTAGGTTAATTAGTTATGATGGAAAATTAAGTTAGTAATTATCTAGCAATAAGAATAAAGGTATTAAGTTATGGATTAATAATTAGAATTAAAATAGTAATGTTAATTGTTAATAAATATTGTTGATGTTGTTTTATATGGTGGTGATGATAGACAATAATTTGTGGAAGCATGCTTAGTTGTAGATATGAGTTCCTAGACAATGATTTGGTGATGAATGTATTGTCATGTATCTTATGCATTCATATTCATATAGTATGATATGTTATAGGAATTGATCTGTGATAGAATCAGAGTTCAACGGTCGAGAGGAGCTTTAAGGCGTTAATAGTAAGAAGATCTTACTTAAAGGCATGACACTGCTAAGATGTTTCGTTGAATATTGGATAATCCTAATTAGACGCTCTTATTTGTAAAATAACAAGTAGCTTCTTTGGATACACCAACCTAAAGTTAGAAAGATCTAGTTTGGAGTACTTAACGATTAGGATTCGTGGTATGCTATCATGTATTTTCTTAATAGCTTTAAATATGTCTTTGATCTCTACAAATATATCACTTTATGATTTTAGTTAATCTAACTTTTTTTTTTTTTGAGTTTAGTCCCCGTAAAATCAGACACAATCGGTTTTGGTCCCTAAGAAAAAAGCTAATAAACTGTAATGACACGTCAATCTATAAATACACACTAATACATCATCTTTTATGATATATTAAAAATTAAAATATTTTATATTATTAATTAATAAATTTATTTATTGATCATTTAATAGTTAGTGATATTTTATAAAGAGAATATGAATAAAAATTAAAAGAAGGGTTTAAGGGTTTTTAGAAAACTCTTTATTCTTTTAATATTGATTTGACGTTTGGGACCAAAGTTGACCATATATGATTTTACATAAAGTAAATCCAAACAAAAAAACTTACCAGAATTACAATAAAAATTGCTATATTTACAGAGACCAAATAAATATTTAAACATTGTTCATATACTATGTTATATGTTTGAATATTGATGTACATTTAATTTACTCGACTCTGCTTAATTATATCTTTTAAAATGGTGAGCCACCTTCATTTGTTTCTCATGTAGTTGCTTGCACACTACATGTATAGATAGATGGTGAGATTACAAGAAAAAAATTGCCAACAAAGAGGAGGCATAATGATTAGTATGCCGCCAACGCTTTAGATAGTTAAATATTTATATTTTACTGTGGTCATGTTAGTCAACTATTTATATTTATAATGTTTTTTTTTATTAAATTCGAAATATATTCACCTAAAATAGTTAAAATTTGAAATATTGCTTCTTTGCCTTTTATGTACATCACCATTTAAGTATGCATTTAATAGTTTTCTGGATGACTAGTTTTATTGATTTTCTAGAAGGGCCTTGACATGATGCCATGTCATCAATTTTGTGTAAGGATGTATGAGAGAGGAAAATTA
>NC_021162.2:45107807-45111450 GCF_000331145.2 Cicer arietinum | reverse complement strand
AATATTATGGAAAAAAATTCAATGACTATATATTTGATGATTATGTAGGTGGTGCTTGTGGATATGGAAATGCTGTTGGACAACCTCCATTATCTTCAATGATATCAGCCGGAAGCCCTCTCATCTATCAATCGGGAAAAGGCTGTGGTTCTTGTTATGAGGTGCTAATAATTAATACAATTACTGCCTCAAAATAACAATTAATAAAATTATTATTACTAAAATAAAGTAAAAATAATAACGACGAAAATTCAAGATACAAAAATAAATTCCAATTTTAACATGTAAATTAAAATTTTATCAGCATAATTTTTTTTACTAGATTTTATCAACATAATTTGGAAATTGTTTATTTCTATACGTAACATTGTTATTAATAGTGTCAGTTCAATAATAAAAGATTCTTTTTGTCATAATATATTATAACTTTAAATATGTTATTACTAAATTGTTTAATAATCTTTAATTAATAATAATTTATTTTCCTCAATTTTTATAAATTAAAAAAAAAAGTAATTTCCTCAATAGCAGGAGTTCAAAAAAGAAGATGCTAATTATGGAAAATTTGTTTTTACTATAATTTCAGGTGAAGTGCATTGGAAATCCTGCATGTTCAGGAAATCCTGTGACAGTTACTATTACCGATGAGTGTCCTGGTACTTGTGGATCAGATTCTCCATATCATTTTGATTTGAGTGGTAGAGCTTTTGGTGCCATGGCAAATTCAGGTCAAGATGGAAATCTTCGTAAGGTTGGAAAAATAGTCGTTCAACATAGAAGGTATTATCTCTGTTTCTCTTTAAGCTTTTGTTTTGTAGAGGTTTTTTTAGGGTTTTATTTATGTGTCATTTTTAATGTTCCAAGGTTATATTGACCATTACTTTTTTGTTAATATATAAAATGTTTTTAATCATAAAAAAATCTAAAATAGTCAACGGGGTCATAAAAAAATTAGACAATTTTTTGTTTATGTTTTTATTTTTATCTTTTTAAATGTAAACAACCTTAATTAATTGAGTAAAAAAATAAAATAATTTACTTTCAACATTTAAGTATTTTGTTTACAATATTGCAATTATATAAACTATTGATTCTTTAATGCAGAGTTCCATGCATTTACAATGGTGTCTCAATAGCCTTCCACGTCGACCCTAAATCTAACCCATATTATTTTGCTACCGCGGTTGAATATGAAAATGGGGATGGTGATCTTAAAACAGTTGAACTTATGGAAGCATTTGGCAACACTTGGGTTACAATGCAACAATCATATGGTGCTGTTTGGAAATATAATAAACAGTCACTACTAAGAGCGCCATTTTCTATTAGGCTAACCACAATTGAGTCTGGGAAGATATTTGTAGCAAAGAATGTGATCCCGGCGGGTTGGAAGCCTGGTCAGACTTATAGAGCACTTGGAAATTTTATTTAAGCTTTAAATGTATGTTAATTACATTAATAATTGGACTATCAAATTATAGTCTTGTATCTTAATTTCGATTATCTCTCAATTATTTTGAAAATGAAAAAAGTGTTAGTATTTCTTGTTTGGAAAAACTAAATATAACTATCTCAATAATATGAAATATTTTTTTCTATCTAAGCAGACAAATTGTCAAACCGAAAATATAATTCAACATAGTTATAATAATTGGCAGAAAATTAAGTATGAGACAAAAATATTTTTAATGTGGAAAACTTCCCTCAAATTGAGAGAATAAAAATCACATAATCTAGCCCAATAAAAACTTTCACTATAATGATTAATTGCTACACTAGAGTCTTCCTAGTAACACTATGGAACATATCAATCAACAATAGCCATCACCAAAGATGGAAATCAAACAAAATGACAAATAACCTTGCACTAAAGTGAATATTACAAAGTAACTATCAAAGAAAGTAAAAATATTAAGACTATATATTAAAATGACAAACTCAGTGGTAGAAATGATATACAAAAATTGTTGACTAAACGAAACAAGTTTGCTACACACTTATTACCACCATAAATTAATTTTCTTCATCTCTTGTTGCTTTCTTGCCGTCACTTTTTCCTATTTGTCTACTTCTGTCGTGCGGCTCTGTGGTTCTCTAAAATAGGGATTTCAAATCCCTACCTTTTTTTTCAGATGGGCCAAACCCTATAAAACACATATTCCTTTATTTTTTTTTTTCTTTCTATAATAATAATAATACTCAATTTGAAATGAGTAGCAGGTGGAGTAGTAACAGGTAATATTTTAAAAATGGTAATATTTTATTCAATTACACAAAGGTTTTTATTTTTGGCACATAATTTAGAAAATTGCTGCATCAAAATTGCTCACAATTATGGGGACAATTTATGTCATAAGTAATTTATGCATAAATCCACCACACCATGTCATATTACATATATAATATGAATTCATCATATTATTCAATCATTATTTCATCATGTGATGCTAAAATGCATTATTCAACAATAATTGCATAACATCAAGAATCAAACATAAAAAAGTAAACATCCAAAAACCAAGCACCAAGTAAAGATATCAAATCAATTACCAAGTAACAAAACACAACAAACAAGTATAATCTAATCATATTATACTAAAAAGTGGAATAATTCCTTACCTCAGCTATTACTACTTTACCAAATCACAATGATTCTCAATGATTCGCTTCAACACCCATTCTCATCTATCATCCTTTAATCAAGACCAAAACCTTAATTAAAACAAAATCCTATATATCCTTAAATAGATTACATATTGGGTCTAAACACCTAAACCACTTATTGGGTTTACTTTTTTCGATAAAAACTTAACAAAAAAAAATTATATTGTATTAGAACGAACTTTGTTCAAAACTTTAGACCAAAGGATTAACACTTGTTAATTTAAAACCTCAAAACACCAACACTTTTTAACTTCAAGAATTTTTCCCAAAACATCAAGGGCCTATTTTTATAGTTTTCTCTCAAAACCAATTAAAAAGTCTGGAGTCATAAAACATCATCATTTTGAAGCAAAATTCTAGAAATCTCAAAACTTCTCAAAGATAGCCCTGTGTGTTTTATAGTTTTTAAAAATTAAAAATTAAAAAATTTGTTTGTTAATCAAATTTTACAAAGTATTTTTAAAAATTGTTGTGTACTTACTGACTTTTAAAACTAAAAAATAAAATTAGGTGATAGAGGTTTTGGGTATGTTTGAATCAATTTTTCATTTTAGTTTTTAAAATTTGTTTTATAAATCAATTTTTTTATAACTACTTTTAAGAAGAGAATAACAAAAAAATTGTGTTTGGTGATCTAATTTTTCAAAACAGTTTTAGAGATGAAAAAATGAAAAATATATTGTTTGGTAATCTAATTTAGGAAATATCTTTTACTAAATTAAATAATAATAAGTAAAAAATTCATGATATATATATTGCAATTTGATATATTTTAAACAAGAGAAATTTTTGTAATTGATATATAATTTACAAACCTAATCGTCTTACACCTCTCTCTTATCATTCTTCTGAGATAAATGTTTTAGAACCATTGTTTTTACATCAAAATCATTCATTTAAATTGTGTTTCTCTAATTTAGCGTTTTAAATAAAATATTTAATTCACTTATTTTCATAAAATTTTAATTTTTGTGTGGAA
>NC_021162.2:45106552-45107459 GCF_000331145.2 Cicer arietinum | reverse complement strand
TCTTAGCATACTCCTCGAAAGGGTTTTCATATGTCCAAAAATGCATAAACAATGTTGAAAAATAAAGTTTTAACAAATTGCACTGTCGTAGTTGAATACAACAAAGAAAATGCAAATTTTCAGTTCTAAAATAGCTCTGAATGAATCAACACTTCGAATATTCATTAAATCAATTATGAACACATAATTACATCAGAACTTAATCAACTCAACTTCACACCTCAAAGCAATTACGACAAATCACAACAACAACCGAATATGTATATACAATCATCATAATATAACAAACATAACTCGCATGCCAAACACTCTAATGCAATGTGTATATGCCAAAATGCATGATTTCAAAATTCCAAACCAAAATCATCCTCGAATGGCGTAAATCATAATTGTACAGCCTCTCACAGACCAGTACTAATTACCAAGGTGCAATCTCTCACGGATCAGCACGATTTACTAGCGTGCAGTCTCTCACAGACCAGCACGACATACAAGAGTGCAGTCGCTCACAGACCAGCACAATTTACTAGCGTGCAGTCTCTCACAGACCAGCACGACATACAAGAGTGCAGTCGCTCACAGACCAGCACAATTTACTAGCGTGCAGTCTCTCACAGACCAGCACGACATACAAGAGTGCAGTCGCTCACAGACCAGCACAATTTACTAGCGTGCAGTCTCTCACAGACCAGCACGACATACAAGAGTGCAATCTCTCACGGATCAGCACGATTTACTAGCGTGCAGTCTCTCACAGACCAGCATGACATACAAGAGTGCAGTCGCTCACAGACCAGCACAATTTACTAGCGTGCAGTCTCTCACAAACCAACACGATATACAAGAGTGCAGTCACTCACAGGCCAGCACAATTTACTAGCGTGCAGTCTCTCACAGACCAGCACGA
>NC_021162.2:45105800-45106505 GCF_000331145.2 Cicer arietinum | reverse complement strand
CTATCACCATGGCCCCATCGCGGTCACCATGTACTATGAAATGCATGAGCATACTCTAACTCTTTTCACCATAATCATTAAGTAAATGCAGCTATTAAAAGATTCCTCATTTTTAATACTCATTTAACACTAATGATTTTTCAAACACAACACAGAGCATACTCAAACATATTTATTCACACCAATTAAAATTTCCACAACCACACATAAATCACAACTCCAAATTCCATTCACACCTAAATTGAATTAAATTCATTTTCCACCAAGTCACACATAAATTTCTTCTAAAAAATTCATAATATTAATTATGAACACATCAATTTCACCAAACATGACTCACCAAAATTTCCAAACATTAATCACCCATATTCAATCTCCAAAATTTTCAACCATAAATCACCACAACAACATTATTATATCAGAGTTCTCCTCACCGCTAACTCGGTGCCAACGGTCTCGATTCATTTTCGAGACTCAAAGAGCTAGCTACATAAACATAAATATTTATAACAATTTGTTCACAATAAAATTAATTCACACACAACAAAATTCTTAAAATTAAATCTTTCTCACACACCAAACTTTTAAAACCAAATAATCTATATTATTTACTTAAAACTAAATTAAACAAATATTGTCCAAATTTCACATACACACACTCAACTATTAAAGCACCAAAATTTTTGAGTTAATAAAATACTCTAA
>NC_021162.2:45104846-45105476 GCF_000331145.2 Cicer arietinum | reverse complement strand
TAACTCAAACTCATCAAATTTAATTAATTCAATATCCACAAAATCCACACCTAAATCACATCTCAAAGATTCATAATAATAATTATGAACATATAAAT
Organism: Cicer arietinum; assembly: GCF_000331145.2. Classification (NCBI taxonomy): domain Eukaryota; kingdom Viridiplantae; phylum Streptophyta; class Magnoliopsida; order Fabales; family Fabaceae; genus Cicer; species Cicer arietinum. The sequence goes on along the minus strand of NC_021162.2, from coordinate 45,105,378 downwards.
CAAACCAAATATGGATCACCACAAACCACACCTCAAAACACACAAAAAACAAATCCCACTAATTCCCACATAAACAAATTAAATTCTTTTTCAAATAATTCACAGATCAAATACATCAAATTTCTTTTCCACAAAATCACAAATAATGTCCTAAATGCAAACTAAAAGTTTGGAAGGAGCCCTTACCTTAACGATAGCTGTAACACGCGATTACGGAACCGTAATTAATTCAGGTAAAATTTAAGTTCGTGATGTCGCGTCGAAAACTAGCTCACTAGCACTGCAGCGTGGCAATGAGCAACTTTCTCTTCTATCACTTCTCGAAATGAAGCTTAGATCTAGGAGAAAAGTGATAGTTTTTGTGTTTGTGGGTTTTGAAAATAAATAAAATTTCGAAACAGAGAAGGAGGAAAGAAGTTCTCGCAGGTTTTGTCTTTTCCTTCTGTTTCCTTGCTTTCTTATATATATATATAAACATACATTACTTAATATATATATATATATATATATATATATATATATATATAATATG
>NC_021162.2:45103672-45104770 GCF_000331145.2 Cicer arietinum | reverse complement strand
TTTTTTTTAAGTCTGGAATCTAATATGGGCTAGGTCCGAGACTTATTTTTGGTGAAGTCTAATTTTGGGCTTGACCCAATACATTTCATGATAGACTTTTTTTTTTGATGGGCCAAGAGTATTGGGCCGTCATATTCATTTTATCGGTAACAAGATGCCGAAACAGTCGTCTTCATTTTCATTTTCTATTTTGTTAGAGTCTTCTGAAGCACTGTCTGAGGAATGTTTTGATGATTGGGCCTTACTTTTGAGAAGTTAGGCATGATTTCAAAGTATTCCTCTTCGGATTTTGCTGCTGCTAGTTGAGTTTGTGCAAATGACTTTTGGGCCAAGAATTTAGTTGCCAATGGGTCTGGTTTCTTCATTCCTTGCCTCTGGAGCCATGTCGACACAGCTTGTTTTTTTATGCTTGGTGGTATAGAGAATTTTGTCCACCATCTGACTTTGAATCTTCTTACGAGGATTGTTTGAGTTTCCTTTTGATTGATGTCAAAATACCAGGCTAATACCCATGGTAGAAAGAATTTTGTAGAGAATAGCATTAGGGGGTGAAAAATGTGTTCCCTTTCTGTTGGTTTGTAATGAGTTTTGTATAATTGGAAGCTTTCTTGGACTTCCGTTTTTAAGATATCTGGAATGGAGCCGAAAAATTTCCACCAATGAGCAAACCACTGTGGAATTTTTGAAGGTTCCATGGTTAGGTTAAAGAAAAATAGCCAAGTATGGCTAAATTTTTGGTTTTGAATGAGAAAAACGTTGTACCAGGCTTGTTGATAGTCCCAGTAATTAAAGGTCCTACAATGGTTTACTGTAGTTTTGAAATCAATTGGGAATTGTTTTGGTGTGTAAAGACTTGATCCCCATTCTGAAGGTGGGATGATTTTGTGGATTTTGGCAGTTGATGTAACACCCTAATTTATTGTTATACCTTAATTTATTATTATTATTATTATTATTATTATTATTATTATTATTATTATTATTATTATTATTATAAATTAGTGATATTTTCTTACACATGCGTTCCTTGTGGTAGAATAATTTTTTTTACGTGATTGTCTTTATGTTTGTCTTTATAGTTATTTAAATAAAAATCAG
>NC_021162.2:45095922-45102026 GCF_000331145.2 Cicer arietinum | reverse complement strand
TTATTTATTTATTTATTATTTATTCATTCTTTATTTATTCGTTATTAATTTATTAATTATTTATTCATTTATTTATAGTAAGTAATTCATTTGTATTTTGTGGTTGTGTGGTTATGATTCCCTCGCGGACTATTAGAGACGACGACCGATAAAGAAACGACTCGTTAGCAGATCAGACTCATTGGACGGAATCTTCAGCTGAGGTAATGGGTGGGATGAGGTTCGATCTTATGAGTATAAAATAACGTGAGATGAACGGGAATGCTGAAATTCCCAAATGTTCATTCGGGGCTTACTACGTACAGTTGAGCCCTATTGAGTAATAATAATTAATTAATAAGATGTGGATGGTAATAGTGAGGACTAAAATATAATTTAGCAACTTGTAGAATTGTCGTGAATTTATTTATATTAAGATTGCATGTTGTCTGATTTTATGAAATCTTCTGTTGATTGTTAATGTCTGAATGATTTGAACTTGAATGTTTTGTTACTTGATTGAATTTATGATATTACTAGAATGTATCACCGATTGAATTCCTTATTATGTGATTGATGAAATTGGATTGTGTATTGTGAGTAGTGTAAACCAAATATTGTGATTTTATTGTGATTGACTGATAAAGATATATGATGACGAATATCGTGAAGTCAAACTGAAACTTAGTGAGTAGTGATGATCGAGTAAGTCTGAGATATGTGTTGTAGATTTGGAGTTAGGATTGTTTTGTCATCATATAGGGAGGGTCTGACAAACCTAGTGATTCGGGGAAGTACAACTGAATGAGCCTGATCGTGGAGGGCTACAGTCGAACTGTAAGGTAAGACTGATAGACCTTGGGGGTACACCTAGTGGGGAATTCCTAAGTGGATTAGTGGGTTATTCCCTAAGGCCGGGAACTACCGTGCAACACAAGAGTACCCCGACCGTCGCGTATATGTGTCTCGGGTTGAGTTGAGGGGATCTATGAGGACTTGGCCATTCATGAATTGTCCGTCCACTCTTGTAGTGGCATAGTATCAGGCCTCCTAACCAAGTACTTCAGAGTAGAATGGTACCAGATGATGAAGTAGCGTATAGGACATGCATATCATTCCATCATGGTGATTATCTTATTGTCAATGAATTTGATAAATCGTTGATATTATACACTTGACTGTTTTTGAGATTTTGATAATTTGATTGTTTGCGTGTTACCGTCGTGTATTTTATGCTGTTACATAATTTCGATACTCACCCCTCGTTGTTTGTGTTTGGCGTTTGCGACGGACGCAGACGAGTTGTAAGTTGCAGGTGATGACTAATACCATCAGGAGAGGCGGAAGCCACCATGCCTTGGAGACCTTCATTATTATGCATTGTGTTGATGTTATTTTGAGTATTTTATTTTGGGAATTCCCGCTCTGATAGTGACATCGGGTTGGGACTATATTTGCACTGAATTTAAAACATGAGTATGTGTACTTCAAAAAGAATTCTGTTGTTTGATACTATGATTTCGAATTCATTATGTTTGATGGAAATTTTGGATTTATGTGACATGCTTATGATTATGTGATACTCTTTATCTTAATAAAAAAAAAATTATTTGGGGTTTAGGGTGTCATAGTTGAATAGGCAACTGGACCTTCTTTTGGATTGTCTTGAATTGTTACAGATCCTATACATTCAAGAATAGATTTATAGTAAGACTGGGGTTTTGATAAATCATATGGTTTGAAAAACCAGCCTTCTGGAAAAATCTTTGAGATGACTAATTGAGGATTTCTATTATAGAAATGATCCTCGATTGTGCAAATGTTTTGATAATCGGTTTTGACAAAATATTCTGATTTTGGTTTAAAAATAGTAATTTCAGAATCATTTGAAATAATTTTTGAGGTTTCTCCTTGACAGAGTTTTGAAATTATTTTACAGGATGGTGCCTCCTGTAAAGGTTTTGGAAATAATTTTTTGAGAAGGGGTTTTTGAAGATTCTCCCATTTCCTGCCCCGTAAAAGAAGGCAGTTGTATCTAGAGGGATTCAATCTCTTGCTGGAGTTGGTGGAGTTTGGCAATTTTTTGGAGCTGAAGGTTTTCTTCTATTGAGTTTTTTATTTCCTAGAAATTGTCAGGACCAGCTATTTGTTGGCTTGCAAACCATTTTTAAATTGGGCTTTGAGCTTCATTTTCTTCGACAGCTTCTACCCAGGATCGGATGGGTTTTGCAGATGAGATAGGTTTTGGGGTTTCTTGTGGTTGGTCCTTCTGGACCTCTATTCTTTTGGATTTTCTGGGCATCACTCAAGTCCTGTTTTGTAGAAATTCTCTAGTTAGAAAATCTGGAATTGAGTTTTGATCTCCTTTAATAAATTCAATTTCAAAATAAAAAATGCTAAGTATTGCTTGGCATCTGGCAAAAATTTGTTTTGATGCAATATTTTAAACATCTTTTTGTAAAACTTCTTTTACAGATTTACAATCAATTCGAAGTAAAAATTTTTGGTTGAGTAAATCGCTTTGAAATTTTGTAATGCACATGACAATTGAAAGAATTTCTTTTTTAATGGTAGAGTAATTCTTTTGGCAATCATTCCAGTGCGCAGATGTAAACTGTACAATGCATTCTTTGTTATTTGTTTTTTGTTTAAGGATACCCCCATATCCTATGTCTGAAGCATTTGTTTCAACAATTTTTTGGGCTGATGGGTCAGCTAAATGTAGGCAAGGTATTTCTTTAACTTGCTTTTTGATTATTTGAACTATTTTGGTGTGTTCATTAGTCCATGCAATAGGTTTTTTCTTTAGTCTATCATGGAGAGGTTTTGCTATCCTATTAATGTTAGGACAGAAATCTAATACGTAGTTCAAAGATCCTAAAAACCTTTGTAATTGTGTTTTGTCAAGGATTTTGTCAGGAAATTTATCTGCGAAAGATAGGGACCTTTCAATAGGGGTGATAGTACCCCGAGAGATATAATGTCCTAGGAAACGAATTTTTGTTTGAAAAAGAGAAACTTTGGATTTTGAAACAACTAATCCATTTTTCTTAGTAATCATTAAAAATGTTCTAAGATGTTTGAAATGTTGCTCAATGTTTTCAGAGAATATTAAGACATCATCAATATAGACAATGCAAAATTTTGAGAATGGATTAAAGATTTCATTCATAATTCTTTGGAACTCTGAAGGGGCATTCTTTAATCCAAAGGGCATTACCGTCCACTCATATTGACCAAAAGGGACCGTAAAAGTTGTTTTATATCGATCTTTTGGATCAATTTGTATTTGCCAAAATCCTGATTTCATGTCAAATTTTGAAAATACAGACGAAGAGTGTAATTTTTGTAAAAGGTCTTTTTTGTTTGGAATCGGGTAACGAATCCATTTTAAAGCTTTGTTTAAAGGTTTGTAGTTTATGACTAGCCTAGGTGTGCCTCTTTCTATTTCAGAATTTTTGTTCACATAGAAGGCTGCACAACTCCAAGGTGACCTAGACTTTGTAATTAGACCCTTTTGTTCTAAGTCTTGGATTTCTGTTTTGCAATGTGTTTCAAGTTCATAATTCATTTGGATAGGTCTAGCTTTCGTTGGGATTTGTTTATCAGAAAAGTCGTTTTCATATGGTAGGTCTACCATATGTTGTTTTCGGTTCCAAAAAGCATTTGGTAAATCTGAACAAATTTCGTTTTCAATTCTTTTTTGGAGATCTGAAATGTTTTGTTTTACGAAACTATTTTGTAATTGTTGTTCAGTTTTGAGAAAAGAAATATCTTGTTTTAGGAAATATAAATAGAGCAAGCTTTTAAAAGATTTAAATTCTTTGTTCTGGGTTTTTCTATAAAAGGGAAAATAATTTTGCCTTCTTTTATTTTGCAAGAAACACTGTCGTAATTGACTGAATAAGGAGTAATCATGCTAATGAAAGGAGTCCCTAAAATGACAGTATGAGTAATATTTTCTAATAAAACAAAAGGAGTTTTGATTCAAACATTACCATTTTTAATGGAAGCTTCAGTTTTACTTTTTATAATCATGTTGGAGTTGTTGGCCGCAACAAGTTTTTCATTAGATTTTTGTAAAAATCTGTTTGGTACAATGCTACTTTTTAAGCAATTTAAATATGCTCCAATATCAAAAAGTGCAATTGTTTCGAAATTGAAATCTTCAGAAAAAACTAAATTAATTTTGATTAAATATTTTCTTGTGGTTACTGTTTTTAAAACGAACAAGAAATCCTCTAGGATTTCTTCTAAATTTTCAATTTTGTTGGAATATTCTTCATTTTCTCCTTCTTCTTCATTTTGTTCATGGTCGGAAGAGGTTTGATTTTGTGCCTGGAAAATAAGATTTTGAAGAATGTTTGAATCAATTTCTTATTTTTGTTTATGAGTTTTCAATTCTTGTTTTACAATTTTAATCTCCTCTTGCAGAGATTGAATTGTGACATGGGCTTGTGAATTTGTTCTTTTTCCTAAGATATTTGTTAGGTCATAAGTGGTTTTAGGAAGTAATTTTGATGAGGATGTGGAAGGTTGACTTTGTTTTGACTCAAAAGTATTTAATAGTTTTCCTATTATTTCCTTTTGAAGTTTTGTATCTTCAACCTGTTTTATAATATCAAGAATTAGTTCTTGATCCTTTGTTAAAACGTTAATTGATTTTGTACTAGCTTCTGAATCGCCAAGAGAGTCGGAGGTTCCTAGTTCATCAAACTGTAGGGGTTTATTATTTTCAGATGAACTTACTTCAGAATCCGTGGCAGTTTCTTCTTCAGAAGTTTCTAAAAGTATTGCCTCTATTTTTTGCATTATTTGTTCATCGATTTTTAATTCATGGAGTTTTTTGTTTCTCTTGCAATATTTTGAGATGTGTCATGTTTGGCCACACTTATAACAAGTTATTTGTTTTGAAGTTTGAGGTTCAAACTTCTTTTGGAAGGGTTTTTTCTTGTAAAAATTTGGTTTTCTTTGATTGTAGGAATTTTGGGGTCTAGATTTTTTATAGAACTCAAGTCTGTCTGGTTTGGTGAAAGATTTTGTTCGGGGTTTTCTATAAGGTTTAGATTTTGTGCGGGGTTTTCTATAAGGTTTAGAACAAGACCCTTGACAGTCTTTTGAAATATTTGTCATGGGTATTTCAAATTGTTTACAAAAAGAACCTAGTTCTTGTCTAGTCCTTTCCATTTCCCATTTTAGATGTTTTTGGAGTTTTAAATCTTGACAGATTTTCAAACCTTCTTTTTGAGTAAAGCTAACCAATTCCCCATAAGTTAAATGGTTATATGGGATTTGGTTTACCCCATAGACTTCTTTGATTTTGTTTCTAACCTTTTCTCCTAAAAGGGTTGGGAGTCCTGCAAGGAATTTCTCCTTCCAGAAAGGTTGATTTGAGCCTTCTCTTAGCATGACTCTGGTTAGAAAAGTATTTTTGTAATATTGGAACTCGGAAAGTTTTTTACACCTAAGGTTAGATAAGAGTTCTGCATTTTTGTCTTTTAAGTGTGATGGATCACCTATGAAGTGCAAGCTAATTGTGTGTATTAGTGTTGCTACTGCATCAGGTATTGGGTTTCCTATTTCGTCGAGGATAGGAATTCCTTCCTCTGTGGTTTGAATTGCGTACAAAATTTCTAGGTGTTGAGAGGGAGTGAGATGGTAATCCCACCATCCTTTGAGTTGGCCTGAGAATCCTGCTATTAGTAGTTCAGCTATGGCTTTGTCAGGTGTATTGGCTTGGGTTTTGTAAGCATTTGATGCCATTGTCATTTGTTGGAGGAGACTTAAGATGTTGTATTCGGACATGCCATCTATGTTCCATTCGTAGACAGTGTTGGCATTGAATTTGGATTGAGAGAGGACATTAGGTCTATTTTCAATACCTAAGTCTGGTGCTGTGACCATGGCTAAACGTTGACCCTTCTGCCATTGAAGTTTACACAGGTTTTGTGGTTCGTGTTCAATTTCAGAAACTTGATCTAAAGTCGTAACTGTTTTCTCAAAGGTATCTTTAGCTACCATTGGTGTGGAGGTAGAGGAATGTTCTATCCTACTAAGTTGTTCATGTAAGGCTTGGGTGAATTCTGATCTGCCTTCCCTGAACAGTTTTTGACTTGTTTTTGAGA
>NC_021162.2:45094044-45095701 GCF_000331145.2 Cicer arietinum | reverse complement strand
TAGAATTTTGTTGATTTTCTTCTATCTTAGTTAATTTTTTTGCTATTGTACTAAGATGGACATTTGTAAAATTATTTTGTTGAAGGATATTTTGTATATCTTTTTCTGAACTATCACTTGGGATTTTGAAAGGGGCGGCTTCTACTTGTTTTTCAAGGTGTGTTATTATGATTTGTCTTAAAGGTGGGTGTTCAGACTGAATTTTTAATCAAGTTGCCAAATCCCATTCCGCAGTTTTATTTCTTGTAGTTATGGGATTAACAGAACTTTGATTTTGTTTAAAAGGGTAAGAAATTTGGTTTTGTGTTGCATAAATTTCAAACCATTCAAAAAATAAAATATAGGTTTTATTTTGTAAAATGAATTCATAAAATTCATTCTGAATTTGTTTTCTCTGTTTCACAAAGTTTTTGAAGAACCATGTCCTCTTATCTGTATTTTTGGAAGCATAAAAATCATTATGGAGTTTAGTTTTATCAACTTCAAATGCCTTTTCTATGACGTTTAATTCATTAACAACATTTTCAGTTATAGCAGAAAAAGACGGCGAAGTAGGTGGAGAAATGTTTTGTTGCTCCTCATTAGTGTGTTGAGGTGCTGTGTAAATTTGGTGAGGTATATTTGTGGAATAGTCAACATTTTGAAAGGAAGCATTTGGTATGCTGGAACATGAAAAACGTGGTTTTGTAAAGTTTTCTAATTTTTGAGGCAATTGTGTGATTGAAGGTGGTCTGGAGGAACTAGCATCAGAGTACCTGGCACTATAAGTTCTTGAAAAACATAGTTTTACCTTACCATCATTGTATTATATGACTTCTTTAAGATTGTTGTTTGGTTTTGACTGTTCAAGAGGTTGTGGTCTAAAAGCTCCTTCTAGGATCCATTCTTCAGGAAGATCAATATCTTTCCAAAGGATAGTTTTTGGAATAACAGTGTTTGCTTTTGTTAGATCAGTTTGTAAAAATAGTGTTTCACCCTTTTTGTTTTCAATATTTTTTGTTGCAGTAAAGGCTGAAAACGTTGCTTTGTAATGGACTCTGTAAATAATAGCTACAGGAATAGATCCTTCTATCATTTTGTAATTATGAGTTTTGATTTGTAATGTAAGAGAATTCGTGATGTTTGGGTCTTTTAAAGACAAAGAAAAATTTGGATAACATCCAAACCAAATTGGTCCTTGACAAATACTAGATTCAACTGTACTTATAATTGAATCTTGAAAGTTCAGGAACCTTGCATCTCGTAGGACACATAGGATTGAAGTGTTTAATCCTTCCCTTGTTAAAGGTTTTATACCAACTTGAACAAGACCTATATGTATGAAGTTATAGTTCCTGTCAGCGTGTTTTTTGAGCGTTTTTGAAGAGAGAAGATTTATTGTTTCAAAAGGGTTAGAAAGAGTGGCATCACATTCCTAATAATCGGTTTTTAAAAGATTTTTGAAGAGACTAGATACGTAGACCTCATCTTTTTTCATTTTTGGGATTTGCCAATTGTTTATAGATTTTTGGAAGTCTTCAATAGTGATTTCTTCACTATTGATAGGTTCCCTTTTCTCTGGGAAGTTTTGGGTAGAAGGAGTGGAGAAAGAAGAAGTTCTACAAAAGAGATTATCCATATTTAAAATTTTGCCTTTTTATTTTGAAGAAACTTTCAA
>NC_021162.2:45089413-45094031 GCF_000331145.2 Cicer arietinum | reverse complement strand
ATTGAACATATTATTAACTCTAATAAAATATAATTTTGATATTTAATTCTCAAAATTAAAATTCAATTGTGCTAAATGCCTAAGCAATTTAACACCAAATACCCTAAAATCGCATAAATTAGAATTTAGAAAATTAAGGGTCTTATATTAGTGCTTAATTCATATTGCATATTTTGACTTTTATTTTTATAAATAATTTTTACAAGTATCTATTAAATTTGAGTTTAATTTTTATACGATTGTCATAAAAATATTTTAAAATATTTTATATTCGGATACATGTTTGAATCTAGAATCCTTTACAATTAGTAGATGTGAATACAATCAAACAAGTTCTTTACTTTTTAATTTTAAATTTGGATTTTGCTGACTAAAAATTTAAAACACTAAAAATTGATAAATTTTTTTAATGACAATTTGTAATATTTACAATTTGAAATATAAAAAACTTGTACTATCATCTTGTTATACGACGAAGATGTGAACGGGAATGCTTTGATCACAACCTTCTTGGGTCTATTTACTTTGTGTTTATCCAACTTGTAATAATTTTAATACACTTATACATTTGTAGAGTAAATAAAGACCGTTTCTCTTTGTTTAATATTTAAAGCTAAAAGTAATAATTTTCAAATACATATTTTTTTTTTCCAATAGTTATAAATATTGTAAAAAAACGTTATTGTAATTTCTTTTTGATAATTTTGTTGTTGTTGTTATAAATACAATATAAATAGAATAATGTTTAGAGTTGTAAATCAACATTCACAAACATAAATAATATCATCTATAATTTATTGTGTTGGATAAAATATTTTTATTATCTTTTTATAGTTCATAATTAAGATTGAAAATAAATCGAACTCCGTTGAGTTTGTCTTAACTTAATAAAAATTTGTTTGAGTTCAATATGATTTTTTTTTTTAAGTTGAAATCAACTCAACTCAAATTTATACAAACATCTTGATTTAGCTCGTTAGTTCTAATAACATAATTTGAATTTTTTTATTTTTTTTTATTTTTGACCAAACCAATTTACACTTTTATTTAATATATAAAATTTATATTTTAAAATATTTCAAATTTTATTTAGACAATGATATAAGATATTAAAGAGAATGATTTTTAGTTCTCACTTTCTAATAAAATTTTAAAATATAATTGTATTAAACAATATCTAAACCAATTTTTAAAAATGAATTATCAAATATATATTTTGTTTTATTTGTTGAAAACAGTTTTTTAAAATTAATTTATAAAATAGATTTCAAAAACTAAAAAACTAAAACTTTTTTAGACAAGCCCCTAATTTTATTTTCAAAAACTCAACCTTAAAAACAAACACCATTTTTGGAATTCACTATGAAGATCAAAACTATTGATAAATATATGAATTTTTTCTAACAACACCAAATCATAAATTTTCAAACTCTAAATTCAACTTTAATTCAAGATCAGCACTTTCTAACTACTTTGTTAAAACCTTTAAAACCAAAAATGATATTTGAAAATCACCCAAAAAAAAATATATTATTACTATTTCAACCATTACACATCTCAAAATTATATAACCACTAATATTTTTTAAAGACATATAATCAATCAAAATTAATGGAAGGCAAACAAACTTACCCGATTTAAAACTTCCATTCAATCCACATTCACATTACCTTAAAAACATCGAAGAGGACTTTTTCTAACTCCTTAAAAATTGATAAAATTTCTACAACTCAAATCGCAACGACAACTCATTTTTAAAGATAATATTTTGTTTTTTAAACTATTTAAAGAAAAATGGTCATGGCCTCTTTGTTTCCACTTTTTTTCTTTAAAATGTTTGGACATAATGTAAACCCAATAAACCCAATATTGAAGAGTTTTTTTTCCTGTTAATTATGCGTCAAATAGTCTTGATTTCTTTTAGACACCCAAAACATTAACTACATAAACATTTAAACATAACGGTTATACAATATTTTTTTTTCAAACATACATAGTTAAGGAAACTCAAATTATCAATTCACTGCTTAAAGGACATTAATTAATTCCTGTAAATTTCATTTCCAAATTATCATCTTGTTTAACACATCAAATGGACATAAATCAAATAACATATCTTAAACACATCAAAAAATAATTTTTCTATTAAAAATATCAACACTTTATTAGACTAACTGATAAGCATCATGTTTTTAGGTAGGGAAACACAACAACAACTAGCGATGGTGGGTAACATAAGGGTTATGTTATTCATGAGTAAGGGTTTCATGCAAATCAGAGAGATGAATGAAAAGGGCTTTTCAACATGGTGGCCAAACAAATTACTTATGCAAAGATTTTTAACGTTACTTGTTAATTATGAGCATTAGAACTTGTCAAGTAGAAGCATAATGTAAGCATATGTTTACTAATTAACATTAATGAATGAGTATCATTTTTATAATATAAATCACTATGGAACTAACACCAACACCTAAACCACGCACTTGACCTGAATGCTTAGCTCGGTACACTTTTTCAATAACATCATCTGGATAGACATTAATCTTTGATGGAACACTTTCAGTGGCAACACGTTCTTCATCTTGAGACAAGTTCTCTTATATCTTTTCCTATTAGAAAAATAAAAGTCAGATAAATTCCACCATACTAACAGGTAGCAAATATTTTATAGACAATAACAATGCTATCTTTTTTACTTATTGCGATGTCTTTTCCTTCCTCATTCACATAGTTTCCTTTCTTTTTATGCAAAGTTGACAATATATCCTCAACATGGCATACATGTCTTTTTCATTGTAGCTCTTAACATATTAATAAAATATAAATCAATATCAAATTTTCATATACAAATACTTTAATATATTACAAAAATAAAAATAAAAGTTAATGGATTAAACATACCATATGACAACCCCCTTCTTTCATTGCTCATACTACCCCTATCATGTGAGACTTTAAGCATCTTTCAATTTTTCGTATTTTGGTCACTTAGTTTCTACAATTTTCAAATGTTAGTCATTATATGCATTTAATATAAAGTGTCTATATATTTTGCTCAATATGTAAAAATAATGCAACAAATATTTATACCTTCATTTGTGGTTTTTTTATAGTAGTTAACGAAAGCAATCCAGTCCTTTTCAGGCATAGGAAGGTCAATATCATGTAGGTCTTCCTTACTTTTGTTTGGTAGAAGTATCTACATAATAACTTATATTTATAGACCTTCCATCTTTCTCCTAGGATTGTCCATGTCCATTTGATACCAGCTTCTTAATCATACACAAAATGATCCTTGCAAGATTCTATAAAATATATCAATCTTCAATGATAAGAAATACAATAAAAGAAGCGCTCTACGAAGTTTAGATAATAACATGGATGCAGTTCCAACTTTACTATTCTTTTTTGATATTTCATCCCATCTTTCAATAGATATAGGACAAAGTATCTGATTGTGAAAATAATAATACAAACTCAAGTAAAATAATATAACATTCGTACAAGCACCGTAAAATAAGACAATAAATTTAACGATATGAGATTTTTTATATTAAACTTTGATAAGTAAGGGCTCCTCTTTTTGTTATGATTCAGTTTCACTAGGAATATGTTTAAGTTCTTAAATTTATCCCAGCTTTAATTCAGATGGAGCTTTAGTTTAAGAAAAAATGTTCATCTAGTAAGTTTGAAGAACAATGACCCCTAATCCTTAGATGTTTACTTTCTGTGATCATCTTGACTTGCTCAACAAGATATTTTCTGAAGAAATTATAAAGCGGGAAAAAGTACAACAAAATCTTGTTTGAAATTCACGCAAGTTGTCTTGATAGAACAATCTGTATAAGATATGTGCAACATTACCTACAATAGTTAGAATATTAACGACATCAACTTGGTACTACGAAAGGACACTCAAGCGTTATTAACAGAAATTATTATCGCACACGACACATATTAATCACAACTAAACAATCACAAGAAAATCCAATGCTATGTATGAGCATAGACTCTACTTCACAATGTTGTACTATTATAACTCTAAAGTACTTGGTTAGGTGGCTTGATACTATGCCACCTTCTTGGTGGACACACAATTCAAATTAGATTTGTCCTCAAGAATCCCCTCAACCCAATCTGAGACACATATACACGACAATCGAGGTAAATGTGTGTTGCATGACAGCTTCCAACATTTGGAGTGCTACCTTCAAGTCACCTAGGAATTCCCCACCCGAATACCTCTAAGGTATAACAATCTTGTCTTAAGGATCAACAGCAGACCGCCACGATCAAGCTCATTTAGTTGTACTTCCCCAGAATCACTACACTTGTCAGGCCCTACCTATATGATGACAAAATAATCTCCACTTCAAAAAATTTCAATATTTATTTTCTCCCCTCATTGGCCTATGATACTCCATTAAGATTGTCATCTCAAATACAAATTGGAATCACAATTGTTTCATCAACTCTGGGGTTACTTCAATATTCTCATCACAAATTTATAACATCACTATCATTAATCATATATCATCATCATCGTCATCATCACCATCATCACATAAACTCATCATAAATTTATATCATCAGTATCATCAATCATACATCATCA
>NC_021162.2:45086799-45088721 GCF_000331145.2 Cicer arietinum | reverse complement strand
CACCCTGAGATTCTTGCTACAAACTTCTAACAATACTTCTAAGATAGCACACCACTATCTTAGATTAAGCTATTTTTAGAGCAATGTTTTTCGTCTTCTTTTCTTGACTTTCATTTTGTTCTAACCTTCCAAGTTCGATTTCGTGTTCTTGGAGTTTTCCAAAAAGTGCATAAAGGGACATCTTTGATAGGCTTTTCTCTACAGAAATTTTCGTTACTTCAGGTTGCCATGCCCTTGTTAATGATCTCAGAACTTTAAGGTTCAATTCATCATTAGTGAAGGTTTTTCCAAGTGCTGTCAAGTGGTTGGTAAGATGAGAAAATCTTTTCTACAAGTCCAGAATAAGATTCTTTGGGCTGAATTCGGAACAATTCATACTCTTGAGACAATGTGTTGAGTTTGGAACGCTTTACCTCAATTGTTCCTTCATGTGTTATTTCAAGTGTATCCCAGATTTCTTTAGTTGTTTTGCAATGAGATATGCAGAAAAATTCGTCCATTCCAAGTGCCGATTGTAACATGTTTTTGGCCTTTTTATCAAACAATACTTTCCTTTTGTCATCATCTGTCCATGAGCCTTTTATCTTAACTTCTTCTTTATTATTGATAACTGTTGTTGGAACATAGGGACCGTTTTCTACTGCTTCCCATATATCATCACCTTGTGCCTCAAGATATGCCTACATGCGTATCTTCCAGAAATCATAGTGTTCACCAATGAAACATGGTGGTTTATTGCTACTACCACCATCTCTAAAAACTGGTTGTGCGGAAGCCATTTATAAGTATCAAGGAGCAAATTATCGGAACCTGCTCTAATGCCAATTGTAAGTACAAAAGTACACCTAAGAGGGGGGTGAATTAGGTTAGTAAATTTTCTTGTTTTTAGTGATATGGTAGTTGAATTTTCTGAGTTAATATAATGTCTACTTATAGTAAGGTGCAGTAAATAGATGAACACAATAGATTTATCCTGATTCCCCTTATAACTAAGGGTACGTCCAGTCCTCTTACACACCACAAGAGATTGATCCACTAATTGTCAGAAAATGTACAACTTCCACCCTGGGTTTCTTGCTACAAACTTCTAACAACACTTCTAAGATAGCACACCACTATCTTAGATTAAGCTATTGTTAAGAAAGTATTCCTTTCTTTTACAAGTGATACAATATGATTTGAATAAGAATAAGGAAAGGTATATTGATAAACAATCCAGTAACAATTCAAGTACTTGAGAACCTTTCTGAGATTCGTGGCCATTGATCCAAGAGGTTTGATGAAAGAATACAATGATTTGGAGCCATTCCAGATCTGAAAAATTGTATTGCTTCCAGTTGTATTCGAATACACCTCTTTGTAACGTTCAAAAATATTCAAAAATTACACCTTGTATTCGATACACATGTGTGTAGTCGAATACAGATTAGTGAAAATTTGCCACTGACTTACTTTGTATTCGACTACAGAAGGTTGTAGTCGAATACATATATGAGGATTTTGGCCACTGACTTGATGTGTATTCGACTACACATAGTCGTAGTCGAATACAACTTTGAGACTTTTGCTTCTGACTTGCTTTGTATTCGAATACAAGATGCTGTATTCGAATACACTTATGTATTTTGTCAAAAATATGATTTTTAAGACTTTGTTAATGCTATTTTGACTTTTGAAAATACTTTATATGCATATGTAAATATGACTTGTTCTCATGTAATTGAAGTATTGGTTTGCATCATATACCTTTACATTTTAACATTTAATATTTGGATTTGAAGCTTTATTAATGAAGATATTTGAACTTCTTTTTGAGGTTGTTGCTTTGACCATAATGGTTGATCTTTGTCATCATCAAAAACTTGTAGTTTACATTCTCCCCCTTTTTGATTATGACAAAATGTTGTTGTTGTGGAGAGATT
>NC_021162.2:45083543-45086188 GCF_000331145.2 Cicer arietinum | reverse complement strand
ACATCATAAACTAGTGATAAAAGTTCAACTCTAGATTAAATGTAGTGTGAACTTCCAGTCCTCTTATTTTTCAAACTAGCTTAACGAATTTATTTTCGCTCAACAGATCTAAGTCTGAAACAAATATGAAATTTTCAAGGGAGAGTGTTCGTTTAAGAATCTTCAATTAAAGGAGTCAAGTATACGTCGATATCATTTCCCGGTTATTTGGGTCCAGAAGTTAACAGAGACAACATCATAAACTTACGCTTCATACATAACCATGGAGGTAGGTTATAAATCAACAAAATCACAGGCCACGTGCTTTGTGAGATGCTTTGAAGACCATGTGGATTCATTTCATCAGTAGAAAGTGCAAGTCTTAGATTTCTTGACTCTATCCCGAATTCAGGATACTCGTGATCAATTTTTTCCCATTGTGGGGAATCTGTAGGGTGTCGAAACTTTTCATCTCGAATTCTTTCATCTGCATGCCATGTCAAGTGTTTTGCATCTTCTTCACTGCGATACATGCGCCTAAATCTTTGTATTATAGGAAAATACCACACGACTTTTGCTGGAGTAGATTCTTTCTTCTTATATCGAGAGACATTGCATTTTGGAAACGCCTTTAGTAATTAATATTCATTTCGAAATAAAATGCAATCGTTAGGACACACATGAATCCTTTTAAAACTCATGCCAATAGAGCACAAAATCCGTTTAGCCTCGTAGGTTCGACTCGGAAGTTCATTATCATCTGGCACCATATCTTTTAAGAGTGTTAATAATTATGTGAAGCTTTTATCAGACCATCCATTATTCACTTTTAAGTTGTACAACTTTAATATCGCCGACAGTCTTGTGAATTTAGTACAACCATTATATAATGGTTTCTCTGCATCACTCAAAAAAAGTCTCAAACATTTTAGGACAATTCCGAAGATCTTCTTCAACTGCTTTTGCAATCTCCTCAACTCGGTCCGGCTCATATGTATCTGTATCGAAGTCAGTTGAAGCATATGTCAAACCATTCTCAAAATTAAGGTTTCCTTTTTTTTCTCACCATGTCTTATCCAACATGTATAGCTTTGATCAATTCCATTCCATACTAAATGTCCTTCCAATTCATCTTCTCTAACATGTTTTCCAAAACAACATTTTAAACTAGGACAAACGACTCTATTTGGATCTTTTGCATTCTTCACTACAAACTCAACAAACTCCTTCACTCCACTTTCATACTCTTTTGACAATCGATTGACAGACATCCATTTCTAGTCCATATTATATGACCTATATAAATGCACTTACAAAAATAATAAGCTACTGATAACATCAACCATTATGTAACAATTCCAAAACAAAAAAGATTTCAAAACAGAACAGATCAAAAAATTTCAAAAAAGAAAAGATTTTATATGATTTATTATGTAACAATTTATTAGTTTTCTTGACAACAACAAATTAATAAATACAGTACCTGAGACAACGTATCCAATTTTTTTATAAAGGAGGAGCAGTAGATGGCCGCACAATACGTAGAGGAGAAGACGGTTCCCAGAGTATAGGAGATGAGGGTTTTACAACGCTTGTAACAAAAGCGCTCTAATAGGTCATTTAATTATTTGAAAGCGCATGTCTTTTACAGCGTTTGTAAAAAAAGCGCTATAATAGGTCATTTAATTATTTGAAAGCGCAAGTCTTTTACAGCGTTTATCCAAAAAGCGTTGTAAAAGCTATGTAACATCAGGTGGGAGCGCTATATTTTACAGCGCTGTAAAACGTTATGTGAGGGCGCTTCATTTTACAGCGCTTGTGAACAAGCGCTGTAAAAGCCTTGTAAACATTATACGGAAGCGCTATATGACCCTACAACAGCGCTTGTCAAAAAAGCGTTGTTATATCCTCCGTTTTTTTTAAAATATATTTACAACAGCGCTTGTATTTAATAAGTGCCGTAAAAGGTGCACTATAAAATGTCATTTTTGGATTTAGTCCCCGTAAAATCAGACACAATCGGTTTTGGTCCCTAAGAAAAAAGCTAATAAACTATAATGACACGTCGATCTATAAATACACACTAACACATCATCTTTTATGATATATTAAAAATTAAAATATTTTATATTATTAATTAATAAATTTATTTATTGATCATTTAATAGTTAGTGATATTTTATAAAGAGAATATGAATAAAAATTAAGAGAAGGGTTTAAGGGTTTTTAGAAAACTCTTTATTCTTTTAATATTGATTTGACGTTTGGGACCAAAGTCGACCATATCTGATTTTACAGAAAGTAAATCCAAACAAAAAAACTTACCAGAATTACAATAAAAAATTGTTATATTTACAGAGACCAAATATATATTTAAACATTGTTCATATACTGAATATTGATGTACATTTAATTTACACGACTCTGCTTAATTATATCTTTTAAAATGGTGGGCCACCTTCATTTGTTTCTCATGTAGTTGCTTGCACACTACATGTATAGATAGATGGTGAGATTACAAGAAAAAAATTGCCAACAAAGAGGAGGCATAATGATTAGTATGCCGCCAACGCTTTAGATAATTAAATATTTATATTTTACTGTGGTCATGTTATTCAACTATTTATATTTATAATGTTTTTTTTTTATTAAATTCGAAATATATT
>NC_021162.2:45081982-45082451 GCF_000331145.2 Cicer arietinum | reverse complement strand
CGGGTTGGAAGCCTGGTCAGACTTATAGAGCAGTTGGAAATTTTATTTAAGCTTTAAATGTATGTTAATTACATTAATAATTGGACTATCAAATTATAGTCTTGTATCTTAATCAAATCAAGTCATTCAAAGTTGACTTTCGATTATCTCTCAATTATTTTGAAAATGAAAAAGATGTTAGTATTTCTTGTTTGGAAAAATTAAATATAACTATCTCAATAATATGAAATATTTTTTTTCTATTTATGCAAACAAATTGTCAAAACTTTCACTATAATGATTAATTGCTACACTAGAGTCTTCCTAGTAACACTAGGGAACATCAATCAACAATAGCCATCACCAAAGATGGAAATCAAATAAAATGACAAATAACCTTGCACTAAAGTGAATATTACAAAGTAACTATCAAAGAAAGTAAAAATACTAAGACTATATATTAAAATGACAAACTCAATGGTAGAAATGA
>NC_021162.2:45081309-45081957 GCF_000331145.2 Cicer arietinum | reverse complement strand
TTTGCTACACTCTTGTTACCACCATAAATCAATTTTCTTCATCTCTTGTTGCTTTATTGCCGTCACTTTTTCCTATTTGTCTACTTCTATCGTGCGGCTCTATGGTTCTCTAAAATAGGGATTTCAAATCCTTACCTTTTTTTGTTTCACATGGGCCAAACCCAATAAAACACATATTCCTTTATTTTTTTTTCTTTCTATAATAATAATAATAACAATTATAATACTCAATTTGAAATGAGTAGCAAGTGGAGTACTAACAGGTTTGCAATTGTCCTTATTAAACTTCTCTAACACATTTTCAATGTAATTGTATTGAGACAACTAAAATTTATTATTCTTCTTGTCACGAGTAATTCTCATGTCCAAAATTTGTTTTGCATGACCCAAGTCTTTCATTACAAATAGGTAAGAGATTGGAACTTCTTGTATTAGTCTACTATCAAGTGTATGTTTACAAAACATGATAAATCCTATTTATATGACACAAATAGGTAAGTAAAAGAACAATATTAAAATATATCAATTAATCCATTCGCTAATAGTAGTTAAGAAATGTAGAAGACAAGGACTAGACATCTATTTACACATATTACTCATAGTAAACTTCAATATTTAGCAACAATTAACAAAGATTTCAAATGTGTC
>NC_021162.2:45070456-45080665 GCF_000331145.2 Cicer arietinum | reverse complement strand
GGGGGGTACATTTTCATAACTGAGGAGTTTAAACAGAGACTCAATATCATGAAACCAATTTTTCCTTTCTATAGGGTTACCATTTTCCACAACCTAAATAAAAAAGCAACACACAGTAAAAAGTATTGTTCCTTTCAATCAAATCAAGAAAAAGCCAAGTCTCATACAACAATGAATCATTAGAGTCTGACATAAAATAAGTTAAACTAAGAATTTCTAGCCAGTAACATACTGCAATAAGCAAACATATTTATTTAACAGAAACTTTCGCATAATGTAACACATCTTAATCATATTGTACTATTTTAACCATGATAATTGATACATCCATTAATCATTTTGTTGCAACCTTTTGGCTTAATTTTCTAATATATGTTATTCAAACATGTTAGTTTATATATGTAAAATATTCACACATAACACGCTACTTACGCTCTGTGCAACCAAAGAGGTAAACCTTCTTCCCATACATCAAACCACCCTCGTCCAATGCATCTTGAGCACAAAAATCACAATTTCATCAAATAAAATAGTCAGCTTAATTCCATCACAGATAGGGATGGGAATAGGCTAGGCCGTCCGTTAGGGGCCTAGGACCTGGCCTACTTATGGCCTGGCCTAGCCTGGCCTATTTAATAAAAAGGCTAGGCTTAGGCCATTTTTAAAGCCTATTTATTTAAATAGGTCAGGCTCAGGCTTATAAAAAAGTCTATTAGGTCTGACAGGCCGGCCTATATATATTTTATTATTTATTATTATATTAATAATATTATTTCCTATTTTAAATTCTACAAATTAAGCAATTACTCAGTAAACATTCCATATTCAATAGTTGTTCCATATTCGGTAGCATTCTATATTTGGTAGCTGTTCAATTAGTCAATCACTTAGTAGTCTTCCATATTTGTTTAAAAGGTAATAATGAGTGTGTTTGTTTCAGAAAAAAAAAAATCTATTATTTGACACACAAAATTATTTTTTAGGGTTTAAATGATTTTTGTTTCATATTTTCAAAAAATTATTTTAAATAGGCTTTCCGGCCAGGCCAAACTTTTAAAAAGGTCAGGCCAGACCGAAAAAATCGTAGGCCAGGCTCAGGTCTTTCAAAGTCTGGCATGGCCTGGCCTATTCCCACCCCTAATCACAGATCATAAACAAAAATCAAAGCAACATCAATACTTACTTCTAGATTAGAGAAATTCCACTTGATTTGATACACATAATCCAATTGGTCCCATTGGCATTATAACACAACAGTTAGAATGGAAGAAAAAAAAACGCCAGACAACTGTCAACTCATTAAATCAGAAAATAAAAATCAAATAAATTGAACAAACCTCAGTCCCAACAGGAAATGAAGCTTTGCTATACAATAATAACCACAAATGCTTTCTTCATCTCTCATAAAAAATGATATCTAATTAAGTTCAGAACAATATAGAGAAATCCAAATATACCTACGACAAAAACTCACTATCAAGACTAACAACCTTTAAAATCTCTCCATCTAAGGTAAATTAAGCCATCAAGCTAATGTGTGAATGTCCCTGCCACAACCAACACATGAAAAAGTTGGTGACTATGACCAGCAAAATAAACGTAGTATGTGAGATAGTGTTAGAAACATCATTTCCTAAACATACACAACAACAAATCGGAAATTCAAAACCTTTAAGCAAAGTTAAAATCAGCTTCATCTCAAATCTCTGACTCTAAACAAACACAAAATCAAGTGAACTAGAAAATCAAACTGAAATGTACCAAAATTAATGTCGCAAACTAACGAGAAAGTAGCATTAGTGATTGAATCAAATACTTCAATAAATTGAAGCTGAAATTGGCTTGAAAAGCTGAGAAAAATTTGAAGAATGAGAAACGCAAATCAACGTAAATGAGAAGCGCAAGCGTGAAAAATTTGTAGGAGAGAAAATGAAAATATGATAAGCAAATCCACAATTTTGAAGAATAACATAAAATCCCTAATTTTGAACATATGATAAAACCTAGCAATGATTTCAGAACACAAATATATTACTAATAGTCTTAATCGAATAATGAATCAACCAAATCACTAAACCCTAAACAATGTAACTTTGTGATACCATACCTTGTTGAGTTGATGACTGTTTAATGTAGTTGAAGGCTGAACAAGGAGGTATTGGTGGCTTGGTTTGCGCCTTCGTGGACGGAGGAGGGCAGTGGAGGCCATGGTGGTGGCTATTTGCAACGAAATGAGGAAGAGAAAGAAGAAGAAGAGAGGTTCGGTGGTTGACGACGAGAGTGCTTGCAGAGAAAATAGAATAAAATAGAAATTTTGAAGTTAACGTCGATGCCAAACAGTGTATTGCATAAATATTTTTTCTATTGTGGTTCACACATATGAATATACGTGATTTTCATTGCTAAAATGATAATTTCAACATCGACATTAATTTGAATTTCTATATTTTAAGATAAAATAATAATATTAATAAGAGATATATTTAAATAAAAATAATAAATACACATAGTAAATTAAAAAATAATTTATATTTAAAGACAGATTTATTTTTTTAAATAGGACTTATAATTAAAAACAAAAATAATATATGACAATAACTAAGACTATATTAAATATGCCATTAAGTATTACACTACAACCATAATTACTCAAGATGCAACTTAACATCCTATTCTTTTACAAGAACTTTAACATGCTTATTTAAACATAAACCAATATTTCTTCCGATTTTAAAAATACAAATAAAAGCTAAAATATATTTTATTCAAAATTTGAAATAAATAATTTTAATTTTTTTATATATTTTTAAGATCAGAGTAGTACTAAATCTCCAATAACTGAACCCACCACAACATGAAGACTAATCTTCTTTATATTCGAATCAAAATTGTCTAGGTCAACCAAATCCCACGATTCAATCACTTTCATTAGTTCTAGCCCGTTTAAAAGCGCATTTGATATTAAAACGTCCGTTGTACTAGGCTTTATGGTAACCTAAAATCACATATTTAAATTTTAAAAAGAATATCTATTAAATTTTAAAAAGAAAATTTCTTAAGTTGTTTTACAACAATAGTTATAGATTATTCACAATCAACTCTAATTGATTAGATTAATTAGAAAAATAATAGAATTAGACAAATATATTTCATTAACTTTTGTTTAGAATTTTAAGTTGTACATCACTTAAGTGTTCTTAATTAGTCGTATTCACTTAGCCACAATTTTTCAATAACTTAACCTCACCTAAACTAACTTTTACTCCAAAAGAAAAATAATTCAAAAAAAAAAACTAATTATTCCTAGAAAAATATGATGTTTGCATCAACCATTTTTTGAAAAAGTAAAAGCATTAGATCATAGAAGTTTAATAACATTCACAAATAAAAAACTACTTTATTTATATATAAATTAATAAAATAAAAATTCGCAAGAAAATCCGCATGACGTTACCTGCGGAATTTGCTAGGGACACTTCCTAGGAACAATCCGATCGATAAATCCTAAAAATTGTGAAATTTGTTGCGGATATATCGTCACAGTAAATCCGCAGCAAAAGAAAACTTTACCTGCCATTCTTCATGCGGAATTTGAAACCGCAGAAATATTGCTAAAATGCAAAATCCTTGGTATTACCTGCAGAAATATTTCGGCAGGAAAGGCCGCTAGAAAAACGCTAATTTCTAGTAGTGTGTCATCTAAATCATCGGTAATATTTTATTCAATTACACAAATGTTTTTATTTTTGGCACATAATTTAGAAAATTACTGCATAAAAATTGCTCACAATTATGGGGGCCAATTTATGTCATAAGTAATTTATGCATAAATCCACCACACCATGTCATATTACATAATATGAATTCATCATATTATTCAATCATTATTTCATCATGTGATGCTAAAATGCATTATTCAACAATAAATTCATAACATCAAGAATCAAGCATAAAAAAGCAAACGTCCAAAAATCAAGCACCAAGTAAAGATATCAAATCAATTACCAAGTAACAGAACACAACAAATAAGTATAATCTAATCATATTATACTAAAAAGTAGAAGGATTCCTTACCTCAGCTATCACAAATTATTCTCAATGATTCGCTTCAACACCCGTTCTCATCTATCATTCTTTAATCAAAACTAAAACCTTAATTAAAACGAAATCGTATATATCCTTAAATAGATTACATGTTGGGTCTAAACACCTAAACCACTTATAGGGTTTTCTTTTTCCGAAAAAAACTTAACAAAAATATTTTATATTGTATTAGAAGGAACTTTGTTCAAAACTTTAGATCAAAGACCGTTTCTCTTTGTTTAATATTTAAAGCTAAAAGTAATAATTTTAAAATACATATTTTTTTTCCAATAGTTATAAATATTGTAAAAAAACGTTATTGTAATTTCTTTTGATAATTTTGTTGTTGTTGTTATAAATAAAATAAAAATAGAATAATGTTTAGAGATGTAATTCAACATTCACAAACAAAAATAATATCATCTATAATTTATTGTGTTGGATAAAATATTTTTATTATTTTTTTGTAGTTCATAATTAAGATTGAAAATAAATCGAACTCAATTGAGTATGTCTTAATTTAATAAAAATTTGTTTGACTTCAATATGAATTTTTTTTTTTAAGTTGAAATCAACTCAATTCAATTCACAAACATCTCGATTTAGCTCGTTAGTTCAAATAACATAATTTGAAAATTTTTTTTTTTTTAATTTTTGACCAAACCAATTTACATTTTTATTTAATATATAAAATTTATATTTTAAAATATCTCAAATTTTATTTAGACAATGATATAAGATATTAAAGAGAATGATTTTTAGTTCTAACTTTCTGATAAAATTTTAAAATATAATTATATTAAACAATATCTAAACCAAGTTTTAAAAATGAATTAACAAATATATATTTTATTTTATTTGTTGAAAACAGTTTTTTAAAATTAATTTATAAAATAGATTTCAAAAACTAAAAAACTAAAACATTTTTAGACAAGCCCCTAATTTTATTTTCAAAAACTCAACCTTAAAAACAAACACCATTTTTGGAATTCACTATGAAGATCAAAACTATTGATAAATATATGAATTTTTTCGAACACCAAATCATAAATTTTCAAACGTCAAAATTCAACTTTAATTCAAGATCAGCACTTTCTGACTACTTTGTTAAAACCTTTAAAACTAAAAATGATATTTGAAAATCACCCAAAAAAAAAAAAATATATATCATTACTATTTCAACCATTACACATCTCAAAATTATATAACCACTACTATTTTTTAAAGACATATAATCAATCAAAATTAATGGAAGGCAAACAAGCTTACCCGATTTAAAACTTCCATTCAATCCACATTCACATTACCTTAAAAACATTGAAGAGGACTTTTTCTAACTCCTTAAAAATTAATAAAATTTCTACAACTCAAATCACAACAACAACTCATTTTTAAAGATAATATTTTGTTTTTTAAACTATTTTAAGAAAAATGGTCATGGCCATGATATAAACATTTAAGGATAAGGGTTATACAATTTTTTTTTCAAACATACATAGTTAAGGAAACTCAAATTATCAATTAACTGCTTAAAGGACATTAATTAATTCCTGTAAATTTCATTTCCAAATTATCATCCTGTTTAACACATCAAATGGACATAAATCAAATTACATAACTTACACATCAAAAAATAATTTTTCTATTAAAAATATCAACACTTTATTAGACTAACTGAATGAGCATCATGTTTTTATTCTTCTCTACATTATTTCTCAACACCAAACAACTTTAGAGAGTAGGATTTAGACATTGTTAAAAAACAAGAAACACCACAAAATTTAGGTTAGGAGTAAGTAGTAGAATGTATGATTTTCTGAATTTCTTTGAAATTAGAATCAGAATATGAGATGAAAATAGAAGGCACAATGGTGGGTAATTAGGAAGGGAAACACAACAACAACTAGCGATGGTGGGTAACATAAGGGTTATGTTATTCATGAGTAAGGGTTTCATGCAAATCAGAGAGATGAATGAAAAGGGCTTTTCAACATGGTGGCCAAACAAATTACTTATGCAAAGATTTTTAACGTTACTTGTTAATTATGAGAATTAGAACTTGCGAAGTAGAAGCATATTGTAAGCATATGTTTAATAATTAACACTAATGAATGAGTATCATTTTAATAATATTAATCACTATGGAAAAAAAAATAGAACATGATATTTGCTATGACTTAAAGTGTCGATCTAAGTTCAAAAATTCTTAACGACACATATTTGTATAAATTATAAGAAATTATATTACTAAGGTGGAGGGAAACCTTGCTTAAAAGCAGGTAACCAAATTTACTTTGCATAAAATTAAGGATAACTTTAAGTTGATTCGGTGTTTGTGAAAGTTGTTCCTTAGTATCTTAATATCCATTTAGCTTTTCTTTTAAAGTGTGCATTTTCTTTCGTAAGTCCCCAACATTTTTTTGGCTAGAGCTATCAACATTTCCAAATTGAGTGAAATATTCGTGCATTTTGAAAACACCCGTGGAACAAACACCAACACGTAAACCACATACTCGACCTGAATGCTTAGCTCGGTACACTTTTCCAATAACATCATCTAGATAGACATTAATCTTTGATGAACACTTTCAGTGGCAACACGTTCTTCATCTTGAGACAAGTTCTCTTATATCTTTTCCTATTAGAAAAATAAAAGTCAGATAAATTCCACCATACTAACAGGTAGCAAATATTTTATAGACAATAACAATGCTATCTTTTTTACTTATTGCGATGTCTTTTCTTTCCTCATTCACATAGTTTCCTTTCTTTTTATGCAAAGTTGACAATATATCCTCAACATGGCATACATGTCTTTTTCATTGTAGCTCTTAACATATTAATAAAATATAAATCAATATCAAATTTTCATATACAAATACTTCAATTTTTCAATTTTGAGGATATCATGTGAGACTACCCCTATCATGTGAGACTTTAAGCATCTTTCAATTTTTCGTATTTTGGTCACTTAGTTTCTACAATTTTCAAATGTTAGTCATTATATGCATTTAATATAAAGTGTCTATATATTTTGCTCAATATGTAAAAATAATGCAACAAATATTTATACCTTCATTTGTGATTTTTTTTATAGTAGTTAACGAAAGCAATCCAGTCCTTTTCAGGCATAGGAAGGTCAATATCATGTAGGTCTTCCTTACTTTTGTTAGGTAGAAGTATTAAATAATAACTTATATTTATAGACTTTCCATCTTTCTCCTAGGGCTGTCCATGTCCATTTGATACCAGCTTCATAATCATACACAAAATGATCCTTGCAAGATTCTATAAAATATATCAATCTTCAATGATAAGAAATATAATAAAAGAAGCGCTCTACGAAGTTTCGATAATAACATGGATGCAGTTCCAACTTTACTATTCTTTTTTGTTATTTCATCCCATCTTTCAATAGATAGAGGACAAAGTATCTGATTGTGAAAATAATAATACAAACTCAAGTAAAATAATATAACATTCGTACAAGCACCGTAAAATAAGACAATACATTTAACGATATGAGATTTTTTATATTAAACTTTGATAAGTAAGGGCTCCTCTTTTGGTTGTGATTCAGTTTCACTTTGAATATGTTTAAGTTCTTAAATTTATCCCTGCTTTAATTCAGATGGAGCATTAGTTTAAGAAAAAATGTTCATCAAGTAAGTTTAAAGAACAATGACCCCTAATCCTTAGATGTTTACTTTCTGTGATCATCTTGACTTGCTCAACAAGATATTTTCTAAAGAAATTATAAAGCGGGAAAAAGTACAACAAAATCTTGTTTGAAATTCACGCAAGTTGTCTTAATAGAACAATCTGTATAAGATATGTGCAACATTCCCTACAACGGTCACAATATCAACGATATCAACTCGGTACTACAAAAGGACACTCAAGCGTCATTGCAAATTGTGAGAAAACACATACAATGAAGAAACCAATTTGTGAGTTCATGTGAGCATCTACATTGTAGAAACCCTCAGTGGTCCTATTTTTAAAATCCTTTTAGAATGTATTCAGAAAACTTCATTTTATATCCTCTTTATATAGTTCTCTTAATAAACATAAAAACTACATTAATCCTTTATGCCTTGGCCCAATAATGGTTGTTCTTCAAATAATTGATTGTAATAAGTTAGATGTGATACCCTTCACCCTAAAATAATATATACAAGAATTTTGAACTTTAATTCCAAAAATTTACTAGTAATTATATGGTTTTCATTATAATTACTAGTAAGTTTTTGGAATTATTAACCTGCAATTTCGCAAATGCATGACCAAGCTAGTCAAACATAAACGACGAAGGAGGTGAGTTTTGAAATCATGTTAATAGTATAATATAAGTAAGGAGAACACGCAATTAATCATAATACACCGTATCATTACACAAACATTGTTTAAGGAAAAACATAACATTGTAAAGTCAAAACCACTCAAGAAAAATCAATACATTTCACTATAACATCAAATCATCTAAGATAAATTATTATCGCACACGACACATATTAATCACAACGAAACAATCACAAGAAAATGCAATGCTATGCATGAGCATATACTCTACTTCACAAATGTTGTACTATTATAACTCTAAAGTACTTGGTTAGGTGGCTTGATACTATGCCACCTTCTTGGGGGACAGACAGTTCAAATTGGATTTTTCCTCAAAATAACCTCTCACATTGACTTTCAAATCTTTCAATTGAAACCATGTTATTCTTCATGAATTCAACCAAAACGTCCGTAATGTGAAAGTCTATGTCATTTGATTCTTTGGATAGAATTTTAGGAGGTATAATTTGTTCCCAATAGATCTTTTTAATGTAACGCTCGTCGTTTTCTGTGACTTTCCAAAAAAAATCTTCATAATCTACTAGTTCGGCAAGGTCATCAGCACAATTTTCATTCTTATGTGCTTCTCCGCAAAAGTCACACCTAAGAGGCTGCATCGGAGGGATCTGAGGGTGATGTTTTAAAAATGTATGGCTCATGATTTGCCCCTCAATCATGCGACATATACCCGAAATAAGACAAGTATCACACTCTTCATATAATTGCAGTAGAATATCATCAGTATAATCTTCCATGCTCTACAACGAATAGTTATCTCAAACAAAGAAGAGACAAACCACTAGACATGACATTGGCAAGTTCAACAAATAAAAAAAATAACATAAAATAAAATAAAATAAAAAATTTTATTGCAGAGCAAAAAATTTCAATTAAGTAAATAAATTAAATTCAATAGTGAATTGGCAATCCCCGGCAACAACGCCAAAAACTTGATTGCATTTCAGCAAGTGTACTGAATCGTTGCATGTAATAATAAAACGGTAGTACCGAGTGTCGAACTCAAGGATTGCGTTTTACTATTGAATTATATTTGATTACTAGAATTGAACAAAAAGGTTCCCAAGTTGATTGAAATAATGTTTGAAATTAACAACAATAATAAAATTGATCTTTTATAATGAGAAAAATGTCAGGGATGAGTTTCACTTCGAATCCAACCTTGGTGTCTAATTTGATCCTAGTTACTGAATTCCTTTATTGAATTATTACCGAATTCTCTTTATTATTCTTGCCCTAATGTCTTAGTGACAGAACCTTTAATTCCAAAGTAACCCCTAATTCCTTAGTGGATTTAAGATTAGAATTAAGCATTACCGTATAGAAATTCTCTTGTAAATTATTGCTTTGCAACTAATTTAATTGGTTTCATGACCTGCATCTATCCCTAGACTACAAATTCATGAATTTCTCATCTCAAGCATTCGTAAAGTCCACTTCCGTTTCAAAATACAAATCGTAGAACATTTTAATGTTGATCAAGCAATAAAAAGCATTAAGCACAGAGATGAGAAAAACAATTCAATAAACTCATTCATATAACTAGAAATCAAATCAGAAAAATAAGGGTTTCATCTGGTTACACTCATCCCTAACAAATAGGGTTTAGTTACTCATGACAGAGATACAAAAGATAAGGATTAAAGAAGAATTACAAGAATGATTCATGGATGATTCTTGATAAAACTGCTTCAATGGCGTTAGAAACGGCCGTCTTTGAGTTTCTATGCTAGGGCACAAGTCTCCCAAGTTCCCAAGAGTAAAAAA
>NC_021162.2:45068569-45070164 GCF_000331145.2 Cicer arietinum | reverse complement strand
AAATTTTATTGCAGAGCAAAAAATTTCAATTCAGTAAATAAATTAAATTCAATAGTGAATTGGCAATCCCCGGCAACGGCGCCAAAAACTTGATTGCGTTTCAGCAAGTGTACTGAATCGTTGCAAGTAATAATAAAACGGTAGTACCGAGTGTCGAACTCAAGGATTGCGTTTTACTATTGAATTATATTTGATTACTAGAATTGAACAAAAAGGTTCCCAAGTTGATTGAAATAATGTTTGAAATTAACAACAATAATAAAATTGATCTTTTATAATGAGAAAAATGTCAGGGATGAGTTTCACTTCGAATCCAACCTTGGTGTCTAATTTGATCCTAGTTACTGAATTCCTTTATTGAATTATTACCGAATTCTCTTTATTATTCTTGCCCTAATGTCTTAGTGACAGAACCTTTAATTCCAAAGTAACCCCTAATTCCTTAGTGGATTTAAGATTAGAATTAAGCATTACCATATAGAAATTCTCTTGTAAATTATTGCTTTGCAACTAATTTAATTGGTTTCATGACCTGCATCTATCCCTAGACTACAAATTCATGAATTTCTCATATCAAGCATTCGTAAAGTCCACTTCCGTTTCAAAATACAAATCGTAGAACATTTTAATGTTGATCAAGCAATAAAAAGCATTAAGCACAGAGATGAGAAAAACAATTCAATAAACTCATTCATATAACTAGAAATCAAATCAGAAAAATAAGGGTTTCATCTGGTTACACTCATCCCTAACAAATAGGGTTTAGTTACTCATGACTGAGATACAAAAGATAAGGGTTAAAGAAGAATTACAAGAATGATTCATGGATGATTCTTGATAAAACTGCTTCAATGGCGTTAGAAACAGCCATCTTTGAGTTTCTATGCTAGGGCACAAGTCTCCCAAGTTCCCAAGAGTCAAAAAGATCATAAAACAGTAAAAATCTGTGTTTTTATGGTTGCTGGTGCGCGTCGCGCGCTCCAGGCGCGGAAAAACGCGCTCCAGGCGCGCGTTGGCAGAGTCCAATCCTGAGAAATGCGCTCCAAGCGCTCCAGGACGCGCTCCAGGCGCATTTCATCTGCTGTCTGTTGTATTTTGCATTTTTCTCATCTTTTGCGTCTGAATTTGGTCCCGGTGTCTTCATAAAAGTTGTAGATATGGATCTTAGCTTGCATTAGCACTTGGAGTGACACTAATTGGACATCTAGAACTCCAGATATGGCTGAACTACTCCACATATCTCATGTTGATTTTTCACCAAAATTCAGCACTGCACTAAAACAAAACACAATGTAAAATTACGACAAATTCCTATTTAATCAACGAAATAAAAACAAAAAACATTTTATTAACTCAAAGAACAAAAATCAACAAAATGTATCAAATAAATCCTTAATTTAACTAATAATTGAGGATAATTAAGACTAAAATAGTGGGAAAATATGCATATGATGAAGAGTCATCAATTATCGTGTATAAGTGTGATGGATTATAAAACTATTTCGAAACCCAATTTGTCGTGGTGATTGTGTGGGAATTGCTAAGTGTTAAGATTTGGAGTTGTGTATGAATGTGATTGAATTAGTTTATGTATT
>NC_021162.2:45067391-45068215 GCF_000331145.2 Cicer arietinum | reverse complement strand
TTTTTCTTCTTTTTATTATTATTTTTTTTTATTTTCTTTTTCTGAGAATCATCACCCGAAACTTAGAAAGTTGCTATCCCATGAGCAACCCCAAACTTAGAATTTTATCAAGACCAAATATTTTTTTTTCTACCTAACTCCAAGTAAGGTGATTTAATTAAAGTCAGGTGTTTTGCTTGTAATGTGGCTAGTAACCGAAATAAAAGGGCAAGGCTCAAAGGGGCTAGCAAAGGTTAAAATTTTCATAGGGTAGTTAGAAAGGCTCAAACGACCAATAAAATTGCCTCAATGTATGCATAAATTACATGTGATGCAAGTCAGAATTAGTGCAAGTTCTAGAGGGATAACACATGTCTGGATAATCACACAACAAAGAATTTAAGTGTTTAGGCTCAAAAGCTCACAGCTAGGATAATAAGAGATAGTATGAACAATCAAAATAAAGCCAACATGCTTCTGAAAAGTTAAAATTGTATTTTTGAAAAATTGATGGCATATTAGCCTTCTACAACCATTTAGTAATCAAGAATGCATGTATTAGGAAGGCTTGTCAACTTGAGCAATAACATAATCTAAGAAATGAAATTTACTTGCAAAATCACCAACCGAAATTTTAAGATTAAGTGGAAGTCAATACAACTGTTTCATCATAGTACACATTTAGTGAAAGGGAAAAAAAACATGAATAAAAGAAAGTCAACATACACTGACATTAAACAAAGAAAACGAAAAAAACGGAAAGAAACAGGACAAACAACAGAAAGAAAAAAAATGAAAGAAGACTTCTCTCAGTTTAGTAGTTCAAGGATTCTCGTTTAGATCAT
>NC_021162.2:45064980-45067304 GCF_000331145.2 Cicer arietinum | reverse complement strand
CGCGTTCTGTCATTTGGAGCTGTACAATCGCTTCTCAACGCATCTTTTTGATTCCTTGCTCATACCAAACATCAAAACTAAGAGAACTAGAAATTAGAGACTAAAATTGGAACTAAATGGAGTAAAATAAATATGAAATGCAATAAATAAATACGGTGTAAATGATATAAAATTCGGTTGCCTCCCAATAAGCGCTCGTTTAGTGTCTTGAGCTTGACGTCTCAACTACTGTCAAGGTGGCATATATGACAGGAAGAACACATCATCCTTCTTCTTCTTTTTGTTTGGTAGAAATTCCATGAACTTAAGAAATAAAAGATGTTGTTTCCGTGTCATTTTCAATTGGACATTGATGAACAAGGCATAGATTGAATGTCGAACTTTATCAATCTCTTCTTTTTTCTTTTTCTCGTTCGTCTTTTCCTCTTGCTTATCTTCTTCTACCACAACAATGAAATTATCTTCAATCTTCAACTTCTCCTCCATCTTCTCAAATTTAACCACTTGCTCAAATAACCTCTCACATTGACTTTCAAATCTTTCAATTGAAACCATGTTATTCTTCATGAATTCAACCAAAACGTCCGTAATGTGAAAGTCTTTGTCATTTGATTCTTTGGATAGAATTTTAGGAGGTATAGTTTGTTCCCAATAGATCTTTTTAATGTAACGCTCGTCGTTTTCTGTGACTTTCAAAAAAAAATCTTCATATTCTACTAGTTCGGCAAGGTCATCAGCACACTTTCCATTCTTATGTGCTTCTCCGCAAAAGTTACACCTAAGAGGCTTCATCAGAGGGATCTGAGGGTGATATCTTAAAAATGTATGACTCAAGATTTGTCCCTCAATCATGCGACATATACCAGATATAAGACAAGTATCACATTCTTCATATAATTGTAGTAGAATATCATCATTATAATCTTCCATGCTTTACAGTGAATAGTTATCTCAAACAAAGAAGAGACAAACCACTAGACATGACATTAGCAAGTTCAACAAAAAAAAAAATAACATAAAATAAAATAAAATCAAAAATTTTATTGCAGAGCAAAAAATTTCAATTAAGTAAATAAATTAAATTCAATAGTGAATTGGCAATCCCCGGCAACGGCGCCAAAAACTTGATAGCGTTTCAGCAAGTGTACTGAATCGTTGCAAGTAATAATAAAACGGTAGTACCGAGTGTCGAACTCAAGGATTGCGTTTTACTATTGAATTATATTTGATTACTAGAATTGAACAAAAAGGTTCCCAAGTTGATTGAAATAATGTTTGAAATTAACAACAATAATAAAATTGATCTTTTATAATGAGAAAAATGTCAGGGATGAGTTTCACTTCGAATCCAACCTTGGTGTCTAATTTGATCCTAGTTACTGAATTCCTTTATTGAATTATTACCGAATTCTCTTTATTATTCTTGCCCTAATGTCTTAGTGACAGAACCTTTAATTCCAAAGTAACCCCTAATTCCTTAGTGGATTTAAGATTAGAATTAAGCATTACCGTATAGAAATTCTCTTGTAAATTATTGCTTTGCAACTAATTTAATTGGTTTCATGACCTGCATCTATCCCTAGACTACAAATTCATGAATTTCTCATCTCAAGCATTTGTAAAGTCCACTTCCGTTTCAAAATACAAATCGTAGAACATTTTAATGTTGATCAAGCAATAAAAAGCATTAAGCACAGAGATGAGAAAAATAATTCAATAAACTCATTCATATAACTAGAAATCAAATCAGAAAAATAAGGGTTTCATCTGGTTACACTCATCCCTAACAAATAGGGTTTAGTTACTCATGACAGAGATACAAAAGATAAGGGTTAAAGAAGAATTACAAGAATGATTCATGGATGATTCTTGATAAAACTGCTTCAATGGCGTTAGAAACAGCCATCTTTGAGTTTCTATGCTAGGGCACAAGCCTCCCAAGTTCCCAAGAGTGAAAAAGATGCCTAAAACAGTAAAAATCTGCGTTTTTATGGTTGCTGGTGTGTGTCGCGCGTCCCAGGCGCGGAAAAACGCGCTCCAGGCGCGCGTTGGCAGAGTCCAATCCTGAGAAATGCGCTCCAAGCGCTCCAGGACGCGCTCCAGGCGCATTTCATCTGATGTATTTTGCATTTTGCTCATCTTTTGCGTCTGAATTTGGTCCCGGTGTCTTCATGAAAGTTGTAGATATGGATCTTAGCTTTCATTAGCACTTGGAGTGACACTAATTGGACATCTAGAACTCCAGATATGGCTGTAATACTCGACATATGTCATGTTGATTTTTCACCAAAATTCAGCACTGCACTAAAACAAACGGAATGTAA
>NC_021162.2:45062751-45064894 GCF_000331145.2 Cicer arietinum | reverse complement strand
CAATCGAGGTAAATGTGTGTTGCATTTAACCTATGATTGAGGATAAATAAGACTAAAACAGTGGGAAAATATGCATATGATGAAGAGTCATCAGTATAACAATCTTGCCTTAAGGCTCAACAGCAGACCACCACGATCAAGCTCATTTAGTTGTACTTCCCCGGAATCACTAGACTTGTCATGCCCTACCTATATGATGACAAAATAATCTCCACTTCAAAAAATTTCAATATTTATTTTCTCCCCTCGTTGGCCTATGATACTCCATTAAGACTGTTATCTCAAATACAAATTGGAATCACCATCGTTTCATCAACTCTGGGGTTACTTCAATATTCTCATCACAAATTTATAACATCACTATCATTAATCATCATCATCGTCATCATCACCATCATTACATAAACTCGTCATAAATTTATATCATCAGTATCATCAATCATACATCATCACATAACTTATCATAAATTTATAACACCACAATTATTAATCATACATCATCATAATCACATAAAATTATCACAATGCATCCATCTTTTATTATCACATTACATAAATTTATCTAATCAATCATATACATAAAATTGATTCAACATCCAATATCACAATAATATCCAATGCCACACATTTAAAGAAATTAAATCAATCAACAACTTAAAAATATTTCTATTTCACATTTTTACTTCCGTACATAGTGAGCCTCGTATGAATCGTTGGGAAACACCGTTTTTCTGTTCATCTCACAATATATTATACTTAGGAATTCAAACACTCTCTAAACCCTTACATTATTTCAACGCTTTCACACACAAATACAATTCCACGAGCAAACAACATTTGTTCTTTGACTTTTTGTCCTTCAATTGATCTAACTCGACAATTTATGGATAAACGTCAAAAAGAAATTATGAGAAGACACTCTAATATAGCCTTTTTTTAGACGAACTTTTTGGCGTTGGTTTCACTCAAATCAGACTTATGGTGAAGAAGAACCGTGCAAAATAATGAATTCCACAAACGGATAAGTCGGATATTTTATAGAGAAATTGGAATGGTTAAAAATCTGGGAAAATATGTTTAATTGACTAACTAAAAATATGAAACAAGATACTGAAATTTGGATGAAAATGGAAAATATTTTCTAGGACAATTATCGATTACCGGTATCAATTTTCTCTTGTTTTTATTTTTTTCCTCTAAGTGTGGCTGGTCTGCTCTTGCTCCCCTCTATTTCGCCTACCATTTCTTCTTTATATGGGTCTAACTCATAAAATATGTTTTACTTCTTTTTTTATTTAGTTATTTACTTCTTTTTAAAATAAAACAGACAATTACCAAAACTTTTTTTTTAAAACTTTTTTTTAAAACACAATTCAATTCCTAAATTATTACTCATACTTCAAAGCTAATGTTTTATAAAATAAGGTAATTAAAGTAGTTAATCTTTAAAATACATTAATAACCCAAATTCTTATGTTCCAAATAATCACTATTATAATACCTATTTTTTCAAATACTCAAATTAAAATATTATTATAATTAGAGAATAGTCAAAACTATAAAAATAAATCACACTTTATAATAGTTATTATATCATAATAAAATATATAAAATCACATTGCTATAACACGTATATTAAAGTAATAATTAAGTAATAATTTATAAAGTATATAAAATTACATTGCCACAACATTGCTAATATCCCAAGATAATTATTTATAAAGTAAATAATTAAATATAAATATGTGCACACTTAACATTAGTCAAACATACATAAAAAAATATCACATTAATTACCAACTCACATATACACATATAATTGCATAAAATCTTATTCTTTAAAATACTATTATTTAAAATTTATATATATATATATATATATATATATATGTATGTATATATATATATATTAGTAAAATATAATATTTATTATTTACATCACTCATTTAGTCAAATATGTACATATTATCACATCATAGAAAACACATTTATAAAGAAAAGTAATTATAAAACTAATCAACATATATTTAAAATAATTTTAACACTAGATTAATTATCTAAAATAATATTTTACATCACTCATTTAACATGAGCTACAAAGATAATTGTGGCCATATTTTGTAAAGTAGGTTTTGGTCTTGAC
>NC_021162.2:45061869-45062597 GCF_000331145.2 Cicer arietinum | reverse complement strand
CAGAGACAACATCATAAACTTACGCTTCATACATAACCATGGAGGTAGGTTATAAATCAACAAAATCACAGGCCACGTGCTTTGTGAGATGCTTTGAAGACCATGTGGGTTCATTTCATCAGTAGAAAGTGCAAGTCTTAGATTTCTTGACTCTATCCCGAATTCAGAATAGTCGTGATCAATTTTTTCACATTGTGGGGAATCTGCAGGGTGTCGAAACTTTTCATCTCTAATTCTTTCATCTGTGTGCCATGTCAAGTGTTTTGAATCTTCTTCACTTCGATACATACGCCTAAATCTTGGTATTATAGGAAAATACCACACGACTTTTGCTGGAGTAGATTCTTTCTTCTTATATCGAGAGACATTGCATTTTGGAAACGCCTTTAGTAATTAATACTCGTTTCGAAATAAAATGCAATCCTTAGGACACACATGAATCCTTTTATAACTCATGCCAATAGAGCACAAAATCCGTTTAGCCTTGTAGGTTCAACTGGGAAGTTCATTATCATCTGGAAACATATCTTTTAAGAGTGTTAATAATTATGTGAAGCTTTTATCAGACCATCCATTACTCGCTTATAAGTTATACAACTTTAATATCGCCCACAATCTTGTGAATTTAGTACAACCATTATATAATGGTTTCTCTGCATCACTCAACAAACTCTCAAACATTTTAGGACAATCCCGAAGATCTTCTTCAACTGCTTTTGCAATCTCCT
>NC_021162.2:45059994-45061028 GCF_000331145.2 Cicer arietinum | reverse complement strand
TTCACTGCAAACTCAACAAACTCCTTCACTCCACTTTCATACTCTTTTGACAATCGATTGACAGACATCCATTTCTAGTTCATATTATATGACCTATATAAATTCAGTTACAAAAATAATAAGCTATTGATAACATCAACCATTATGTAACAATTCCTAAACAGAAAAGATTTCAAAACAGAACAGATCAACCAATTTCAAAAAAGAAAAGATTTTATATGATTCATTATGTAACAATTTATTTGTTTTCGTGACAACAACAAATTAATAAATACAGTACCTGAGACAACGTATCCAATTTTTTATAAAGGAGGAGCAGTAGATGGCCGCACAATACGTAGAGGAGAAGACGGTTCCCAGAGTATTGGAGAAGAGGGTTCGTAAATTTGTTACATAGGTCATTCAATTAAGTAAATGATTTTTATAAGACTTTTACAGCGCTTGTAACAAAAACGCTCTAATAGGTCATTCAATTATTTAAAAGCGCATGTCTTTTACAGCGCTTGTAAAAAAAGCGCTCTAATAGGTCATTTAATTATTTGAAAGCGCAAGTCTTTTACAGCGCTTGTCCAAAAAGCGCTGTAAAAGCTATGTGACATTAGGTGGGAGCGCTATATTTTACAGCGCTGTAAAACGTTATGTGAGGGCACTTCATTTTACAGCGTTTGTGAACAAGGGCTGTAAAAGCCTTGTAAACATTATACGCAAGCGCTATATGACCCTACAACAACGCTTGCCAAAAAAGCGCTGTTATATCCTATGTTATTTTTAAAATATATTTACAACAGCGCTTGTATTTAATAAGCGCCGTAAAAGGCGCGATATAAAATGTCATTTTTCGCGTAGTGTATTTTTCCATGGATAAAAAATGTTCTCAATCAGTACATTGACATTTACACATCTTGTTTCTATTGTAATTCTTAATTAGAAACTTTAGTTATATTAATTTTTTTATATTATATTAGATTGTTCGAATGTTAAGCCGCAAGAAATCACCGTTTTCTATGAAATTGAGTCTTTAATATGTGAATCGT
>NC_021162.2:45051431-45059817 GCF_000331145.2 Cicer arietinum | reverse complement strand
TTACACATCTTGTTTCTATTGTAATTCTTAATTAGAAACTTTAGTTATATTAATTTTTTTATATTATATTAGATTGTTTGAATGTAAAGCCGCAAGAAATCACCCTTTTCTATGAAATTGAGTCTTTAATATGTGAATCGTCGATCAATGTAAGAAGGGGGACTTTGACTCTTCATATAAAGAATAAATTGAGTAGGGTTATTAAATAGGGATGTTTCATGATCCTTAGGTCTATATCAACTGTTTGATTTGCTTAGAATCGTAGGAACAGTAAAACTAATGAGTTATTTGTTGTCTTTTTTAGACCATCGCTTATGATGTCTCACCTATTTATTAAATATATGAAAATCGATAATGATGTGTTGGACGTTAATGATTTAATTGATATAATTCACAAATAGAAAGTGACTAAATTAAGGATTAATCGATTAGAATGGTGTTATTAACCAAATAGTTTAGTGTTAATCCATTATACACACAGGGTTAATTTATTAGGTTAATTAGTTATGATGGAAAATTCAGTTAGTAATTATCTAGTAATAAGA
Organism: Cicer arietinum; assembly: GCF_000331145.2. Classification (NCBI taxonomy): domain Eukaryota; kingdom Viridiplantae; phylum Streptophyta; class Magnoliopsida; order Fabales; family Fabaceae; genus Cicer; species Cicer arietinum. The sequence continues at coordinate 45,059,272 of NC_021162.2, read as the reverse complement.
ATAAAGGTATTAAGTTATGGATTCATAATTAGAATTAAAATAGTAATGTTAATTGTAAATAAATATTGTTGATGTTGTTTTATATGGTGGTGATGATAGACAGTAATTTGTTGATATGAGTTCCTAGACAATGATTTGGTGATGAATGTATTGTCATGTATCTTATGCATTCATATTCATATAGTATGATATGTTATAGGAATTGATCTGTGATAGAATCAGAGTTCCACGGTCGAGAGGAGCTTTAAGGCGTTAATAGTAAGAATATCTTACATAAAGGCATGACACTCCTAAGATGTTTCGTTGAATATTGGATAATCCTAATTAGACGCTCTTATTTGTAAAATAGCAAGTAGCTTCTTTGGAGACACCAACCTAAAGTTAGAAAGATCTAGTGTGGAGTACTTAACGATTAGGATTCGTGGTATGCTATCATGTATTTTCTTAAAAGCTTTAAATATGTCTTTGATCTCTACAAATATATCACTTTATGATTTTAGTTAATCTAACTTTTTTTTTTGGATTTAGTCCCCGTAAAATCAGACACAATCCGTTTTGGTCCCTAAGAGAAAAGCTAGTAAACTGTAATGACACGTCGATCTATAAATACACAGTAACACATCATCTTTTATGATATATTAAAATTTAAAATATTTTATATTATTAATTAATAAATTTATTTATTGATCATTTAATAGTTAGTGATATTTTATAAAGAGAATATGAATAAAAATTAAAAGAAGGGTTTAAGGGTTTTTAGAAAAATCTTTATTCTTTTAATATTGATTTGACGTTTGGGACCAAAGTCGACCATATCTAATTTTACAGAAAGTAAATCCAAACAAAAAAACTTACCAGAATTACAATAAAAAATTGTTATATTTACAGAGACCAAATAAATATTTAAACATTGTTCATATACTATGTTATATGTTTGAATATTGATGTACATTTAATTTACTCGACTCTGCTTAATTATATCTTTTAAAATGGTGAGCCACCTTCATTTGTTTCTCATGTAGTTGCTTGCATACTACATGTATAGATAGATGATGAGATCACAAGAAAAAAATTGCCAACAAAGAGGAGGTGTAATGATTAGTATGCCGCCAACGCTTTAGATAGTTAAATATTTATATTTTACTGTGGTTATGTTAGTCAATTATTTATATTTATAATGTTTTTTATATTAAATTCGAAATATATTCACCTAGAATAGTTAAATTTTGAAATATTGCTTCTTTGCCTTTTATGTACATCACCATTTAAGTATGCATTTAATAGTTTTCTGGATGATTAGTTTTATTGATTTTCTAGATGGGCCTTGACATGATGCCATGTCACCAATTTTGTGTAAGGATGTACGAGAGAGGAAAATTATCCCATTTATGGCATGGGTCCACGTATGTTTCCTGCAAGGAAAATTATATAAACTATTGTGGTATTAAGGAAAACTTATCATTATAAGTTTATAAAACATAATTTATAAAAACATTCTATTTAAGAATTATAAACTTTACAAAAAGCAATCGTAAAAATTTGGATATTTTTTATCTAAAAATGAAATAATAAAAAAATTCGTAAACAATAGTGATATTTTGAATTTAAAATCTAGACACAACATTTAATTTTATAATTCCAACATTTTCCTGTTGAGTTGGATGTTACGAATATTTAAACTTTGATGTAATTATTTAGTTAATTTTATTTATTAATTTTGAAATATATTCACTTAAAAAACCTTGAAAATTTGAAATAATGCCATTTTAATTTAATTGAATACCTTTATGTACATCATCATTTAAGTATGTATTCAATAGATTTTTAAATGCATTGGTTTTCTTGCTTTTTAGAAGGGCCTTCAAATGATGCCATATCATCAATTTTGTGTGGAGGATGCATGAAAGAGCTTAGAACAAATCTTACTTTGTATTTTTAATATAATAGATACAATATATCCTTTATTTGAATAATCGTATTTCTTTACTTCCCTCTAATTAATCAAAAAGATTCTAGAGCCATTTTTCTGTAAAATAAAATGTACTTTAATAAATAAAACTCATTTTATTATTGAAATTTATATAATTAAGTAATTTTTAAAAAATATTTTCAAAACTAAAATTAAACATTTAAAAGAATAGGTAAAGAGTTATTTGTAATTTTTAGTCAAATAACTAAAAAAATTGAGCCATTTCTCTCTATAAATATCAGACTAGCCTTATTCCCATAACCACATAGTGTACGTACAAAATCTCAGTGGTTTTGTGAAGATATGGCTCATACACTTAAATGTGCATTCTCTCATATACTCATCCTTGTAGGTTCACTCTCAATATTACTAGTGACCCCTTCCTCTTGTTTTAGTCCCAACAAAGTTGTTAATGTTACTTCATCTAATTCTAATTGGTCACCTTCAGTGGCCACTTGGTATGGACCTCCCACCGGAGATGGAAGTGAAGGTATATATAGTAAATATTTTTGTTCATAATTAATATGTATAGTTTTAAATTCCATTATTGTAAAGATACAAAATATAACCATATAGTGGTTACAATATTATGGAAATTAAAAAATTCAATGACTATATATTTGATGATTATGTAGGTGGTGCTTGTGGATATGGAAATGCTGTTGGACAACCTCCATTATCTTCAATGATATCAGCCGGAAGCCCTCTCATCTATCAATCGGGCAAAGGCTGTGGTTCTTGTTATGAGGTGCTAATAATTAATACAATTACTGCCTCAAAATAACAATTAATAAAATTATTATTACTAAAATAAAGTAAAAATAATAACGACCAAAATTCAAGATACAAAAATAAATTCCAATTTTAACATGTAAATTAAAATTTTATCAACATAATTTTTTTTACTAGATTTTATCAACATAATTTGGAAATTGTTTATTTCTATACGTAACATTGTTATTAATAGTGTCAGTTCAATAATAAAAGATTCTTTTTGTCAAAATATATTATAACTTTAAATATGTTATTACTAAATTGTTTAATAAATCTTTAATTCATAATAATTTATTTTCCTCAATTTTTATAAATTAAAAAAAAGTGAAGTGCATTGGAAATCCTGCATGTTCAGGAAATCCTGTGACAGTTACTATTACCGATGAGTGTCCTGGTACTTGTGGATCAGATTCTCCATATCATTTTGATTTGAGTGGTAGAGCTTTTGGTGCCATGGCAAATTCAGGTCAAGATGGAAATCTTCGCAAGGTTGGAAAAATAGTCGTTCAACATAGAAGGTATTATCTCTGTTTCTCTTTAAGCTTTTGTTTTGTAGAGGTTTTTTTAGGGTTTTATTTATGTGTCATTTTTAATGTTTTAAGGTTATATTGACCATTACTTTTTTGTTAATATATAAATTGTTTTTAATCATAAAAAAATCTAAAATAGTCAACGGGGTCATAAAAAAATTAGACAATTTTATGTTTATGTTTTTATTTTTATCTTTTTAAATGTAAACAACCTTAATTAATTGAGTAAAAAAATAAAATAATTTACTTTCAACATTTAAGTATTTTGTTTACAATATTGCAATTATATAAACTATTGATTCTTTAATGCAGAGTTCCATGCATTTACAATGGTGTCTCAATAGCCTTCCACGTCGACTCTAAATCTAACCCATATTATTTTGCTACCGCGGTTGAATATGAAAATGGGGATGGTGATCTTAAAAAAGTTGAACTTATGGAAGCATTTGGCAACACTTGGGTTACAATGCAACAATCATATGGTGCTGTTTGGAAATATAATAAACAGTCACTACTAAGAGCGCCATTTTCTATTAGGCTAACCACAATTGAGTCTGGGAAGATATTTGTAGCAAAGAATGTGATCCCGGCGGGTTGGAAGCCTGGTCAGACTTATAGAGCACTTGGAAATTTTATTTAAGCTTTAAATGTATGTTAATTACATTAATAATGGGACTATCAAATTATAATCTTGTATCTTAATCAAATCAAGTCATTCAAAGTGGACTTACGATTATATCTCAATTATTTTGAAAATGAAAAAAATGTTAGTATTTCTTGGTTGGAAAAACTAAATATAACTATCTCAATAATATGAAATATTTTTTTTCTATCTATGCAGACAAATTGTCAAACCGAAAATACAATTCAACATAGTTACAATAATTGGCAGAAAATTAAGTATGAGACAAAAAGAATTTTTAATGTGAAAAACTTTCCTCAAATTGAGAGAATAAAAATCACATAATCTAGCCCAGTAAAAACTTTCACTATAATGATTAATTGTTACACTAGAGTCTTCCTAGTAACACTAGGGAACATCAATCAACAATAGCCATCACCAAAGATGGAAATCAAACAAAATGACAAATAACCTTGCACTAAAGTGAATATTACAAAGTAACTATCAAAGAAAGTAAAAATACTAAGACTATATATTAAAATTACAAACTCAGTGGTAGAAATGATATACAAAAATTGTTGACTAAACGAAACAAGTTTGCTACACACTTATTACCACCATAAATTAATTTTCTTCATCTCTTGTTGCTTTCTTGCCGTCACTTTTTCCTATTTGTCTACTTCTGTCGTGCGGCTCTGTGGTTCTCTAAAATAGGGATTTCAAATCCCTACCTTTTTTTTCACATGGGCCAAACCCAATAAAACACACATTCCTTTTTTTTTTTTTTTTTCTTTCTATAATAATAATAATACTCAATTTGAAATGAGTAGCAAGTGGAGTACTAACAGGTAATATTTTAAAAATGGTAGTATTTTATTCAATTACACAAAGGTTTTTATTTTTGGCACATAATTTAGAAAATTGCTGCATCAAAATTGCTCACAATTATGGGGGCCAATTTATGTCATAAGTAATTTATGCATAAATCTACCACACCATGTCATATTACATAATATGAATTCATCATATTATTCCATCATTATTTCATCATGTGATGCTAAAAGGCATTATTCAACAATAATTGCATAACATCAAGAATCAAACATAAAAAAGTAAACATCCAAAAATCAAGCACCAAGTAAAGATATCAAATCAATTACCAAGTAACAAAACACAACAAACAAGTATATTTACATAATATGAATTCATCATATTATTCCATCATTATTTCATCATGTGATGCTAAAAGGCATTATTCAACAATAATTGCATAACATCAAGAATCAAACATAAAAAAGTAAACATCCAAAAATCAAGCACCAAGTAAAGATATCAAATCAATTACCAAGTAACAAAACACAACAAACAAGTATATGTTAACTATCCATGCCAATTACAGGATGAATAACCAAGGGCGGAAGCGTACCTGTGGGAATTTCCATTGATGAAATCCTGGGATGATGATGATAGAGCCAATGGGTTGGGTGATCTTCCTCAGCAAAACACCCTGAAGACCTTGCTCTCTTGATGGGGATAGAGAGAACCAGAGAGTTTTCTCCTTTAGGGTTTTGAAACTGAATAGTCTTGTTGTGTTTGCCTTGGGGACCATTACCCCTATATATAACTATTATTAGTTATATCCCAAATTGCAGTATTTCTAATTCAGCCCCTCATTAAATTAGAAACTGCCTGGTATCTACACTATTAATTTTCATAACTATTATGCTCTTTAGCCATAAACTATTATATATTATTTGACCCCTAGTTTATTGGCTAATTATATTCTGACGGTGGGATGATTTTGTGGATTTTGGCAGTTGAATAGGCAATTGGACCTTCTTTTGGATTGTCTTGAATTGTTACAAGAAATTGATTCAAACATTCTTCAAAATCTTATTTCCTAGGCACAAAATCAAACCTCTTCTGACCATGAACAAAATGAAGAAGAAGGAGAAAATGAAGAATATTCCAACAATCCAAAAGAAGGTCCAGTTGCCTATTCAACTGCCAAAATCCACAAAATCATCCCACCGTCAGAATGGGGATCAAGTCTTTACACACCAAAACAATTCCCAATTGATTTCAAAACTACAGTAAACCAATGTAGGACCTTTAATTACTGGGACTATCAACAAGCCTGGTACAACGTTTTTCTCATTCAAAACCAAAAATTTAGCCATACTTGGCTATTTTTCTTTAACCTAACCATGGAACCTTCAAAAATTCCACAGTGGTTTGCTCATTGGTGGAAATATTTCGGCTCCATTCCAGATATCTTAAAAACGGAAGTCCAAGAAAGCTTCCAATTATACAAAACTCATTACAAACCAACAGAAAGGGAACGCATTTTTCACCCCCTAATGCTATTCTCTACAAAATTCTTTCTACCATGGGTATTAGTCTGGTATTTTGACATCAATCAAAAGGAAACTCAAACAATCCTCGTAAGACGATTCAAAGTCAGATGGTGGATAAAATTCTCTATACCACCAAGCATCAAAAAAACAAGCTGTGTCGACATGGCTCCAGAGGCAAGGAATGAAGAAACCAGACCCAATGGCAACTAAATTCTTGGCCCAAAAGTCATTTGCACAAACTCAACTAGCAGCAGCAAAATCCGAAGAGGAATACTTTGAAATCATGGCCCAACTTCTCAAAAGTAAGGCCCAATCATCAAAACATTCCTCAGACAGTGCTTCAGAAGACTCTATCAAAATAGAAAATGAAAATGAAGACGACTGTTTCGGCATCTTGTTACCGATAAAATGAGTATGACGGCCCAATACTCTTGGCCCATAAAAAAAAAAGTCTATCATGAAATGTATTGGGTCAAGCCCAAAATTAGACTTCACCAAAAATAAGAAAGCAAGGAAATAGAAGGAAAAGACAAAACCTGCGAGAACTTCTTTCCTCCTTCTCTGTTTCTAAATTTTATTTATTTTCAAAACCCAGAAACACAAAAACCTTCACTTTTCTCCTAGATCTAAGCTTCGTTTCAAGAAGTGACAGAAGAGAAAGTTGCTCATTGCCACGCTGCGGTGCTAGTAAGCTAGTTTTCGACGCGACATCACGAACTTAAATTTTACCTGAATTAATTACGGTTCCGTAATCGCGTGTTAGAGCTATCGTTAAAGTAAGGGCTCCTTCCAATCTTTTAGTTTGCATTTAGGACATTATTTGTGATTTTGTGGAAAAGAAATTTGATGTATTTGATCTGTGAATTATTTGAAAATGAATTTAACTTGTTTATGTGGGAATTAGTGGGATTTGTTTTTGGTGTGTTTTGAGGTGTGGTTTGTGGTGATCCATATTTGGTTTGATTTATATGTTCATAATTATTATTATGAATCTTTGAGATGTGATTTAGGTGTGGATTTTGTGGATATTGAATTAATTAAATTTGATGAGTTTGAGTTATACGTAATGAGTTATTTTCAAATAAATGAGTTTGATCTGAAATTGAAATTTTACAAAAAAAATTAGCGTTGTTAAAGTTGTGAAAAAGTTCAAATTTTAACTAAGTTAAAGAGTTTGAGCAAAAAGATAGATTGAAATTAAAAATGGTTAGAGTTTAAAATATTACTCTTTTAATTACTCTTTGGTTGAGTTTAAAAAGAAAGAGAAAAAAGTTTAGAGTATTTTATTAACTCAAAAATTTTGGTGCTTTAATAGTTGAGTGCGTGTATGTGAAACTTGGACAATATTTGTTTAATTTAGTTTTAAGTAAATAATATAGATTATTTGGTTTTAATAGTTTGGTGTGTGAGAAAGATTTAATTTTAAGAATTTTGTTGTGTGTGAATTAATTTTATTGTGAACAAATTGTTATATTAATGTTGTTGTGGTGATTTAGCTCCTTGAGTCTCGAAAAGAAATCGAGACCGTTCGCACCGAGTTAGCGGTGGGGAGAACTCTGATATATTAATGTTGTTGTGGTGATTTATGG
>NC_021162.2:45050491-45051173 GCF_000331145.2 Cicer arietinum | reverse complement strand
AAATTTATGTGTGACTTGGTGGAAAATGAATTTAATTCAATTTAGGTGTGATTGGAATTTGGAGTTGTGATTTATGTGTGGTTGTGGAAATTTTAATTGGTGTGAATAAATATGTTTGAGTATGCTCTGTGTTGTGTTTGAAAAATCATTGGTGTTAAATGAGTATTAAAAATGGGGAATCTTTTAATAGCTGCATTTACTTAATGATTATGGTGAAAAGAGTTAGAGTATGCTTATGCATTGCATAGTACATAGTCACCGCGATGGGATCATGGTGATAGTGGTGACCATGATGGGCCACAGGATGATGTCATGTGAATTGTTGGTTCATCTTATCCTTGCGGGGATTGTCGCGTCGTGCTGATCTGTGAGAGATTGCACTCTAGAATGTGCTGATATGTGAGCGATTGCACTTTAGAAAATTGTGCTGGTCTGTGAGAGACTGCACGCTAGTAAATTGTGCTGGTTTGTGAGCGACTGCACTCTTGTATGTCGTGCTGGTCTGTGAGAGACTGCACGCTAGTAAATCGTGCTGATCCGTGAGAGATTGCACCTTGGTTAGTACTGGTCTGTGAGAGGCTGTACAATTATGATTTACGCCCTTCGAGGAGGGTTTTGGTTTGGAATTCTGGAATCATGCATTTTGGCATATACACATTGCATTAAAGTGTTTGGCATGCGA
>NC_021162.2:45047857-45050378 GCF_000331145.2 Cicer arietinum | reverse complement strand
ATGTGTTCATAATCGATTTAATGAATATTCGAAGTGTTGATTGATTCAGAGCTATTTTAGAACTGAAAATCTGCATTTTCTCTGTTGTATTCGGCTATGACAGTGCAGTTTGTTAAAACTTCATTTTTCAACATTGTTTATGCATTTTTGGACATATGAAAACCCTTTTGAGGAGTATGCTAAGAAGAAAGGTTCTTTTGAGCATTTTAAAATATAAGAATTTTGCTATGTGATATTTGTTAATTTCGGTTGGTGACTTTTACAATTATTGTGGAAATTTGGGCTTTGCCCTCAGATGAGAAACAGGATCATCCTACCGGTTAGTACCCTCGAGATAGGAAAGTAGTTAGTCATACCTGATCGAAGCTATGTCAGAAGGATCTTGCGGGACGCGTGGAGATCACCCAGGTTGTATAGCTTTTTGTAGCCTGATCAGATTAGAGGGCTGTATAGGGTTTAGTTGTCTTTCTTTTGTGGATGTATTTATTTCAATTAAAACATTTATCTCAGATGAATGATAAGAGAGAGGTGTAAGACGATTAGGTTTGTAAATTATATATCAATTACAAAAATTTCTCTTGTTTAAAATATATCAAATTGCAATATATATATCATGAATTTTTTACTTATTATTATTTAATTTAGTAAAAGATATTTCCTAAATTAGATTACCAAACAATATATTTTTCATTTTTCATCTCTAAAACTGTTTTGAAAAATTAGATCACCAAACACAATTTTTTTGTTATTCTCTTCTTAAAAGTAGTTATAAAAAAATTGATTTATAAAACAAATTTTAAAAACTAAAATGAAAAATTGATTCAGACATACCCAAAACCTCTATCACCTAATTTTATTTTTTAGTTTTAAAAGTCAGTAAGTACACAACAATTTTTAAAAATACTTTGTAAAATTTGATTAACAAACAAATTTTTTAATTTTTAATTTTTAAAAACTATAAAACAAACAGGGCTATCTTTGAGAAGTTTTGAGATTTCAAGAATTTTGCTTCAAAATGATGATGTTTTATGACTCCAGACTTTTTAATTGGTTTTGAGAGAAAACTATAAAAATAGACCCTTGATGTTTTGAGAAAAATTCTTGAAGTTAAAAAGTGTTGGTGTTTTGAGGTTTTAAATTAACAAGTGTTATTCCTTTGGTTTAAAGTTTTGAACAAAGTTCGTTCTAATAAAATATAAATTTTTTTTGTTAAGTTTTTTTCGAAAAAAGTAAACCCAATAGGTGGTTTAGGTGTTTAGACCCAATATGTAATCTATTTAAGGATATATAGGATTTTGTTTTAATTAAGGTTTTGGTCTTGATTAAAGGATGAAAGATGAGAATGGGTGTTGAAGCGAATCATTGAGAATAATTGTGATTTGGTAAAGTAGTAAAAGCTGAGATAAGGAATTCTTCCACTTTTTAGTATAATATGATTAGATTATACTTGTTTGTTGTGTTTTGTTACTTGGTAATTGATTTGATATCTTTACTTGGTGCTTGATTTTTGGATGTTTACTTTTTATGTTTGATTCTTGATGTTATGCAATTATTGTTGAATAATGCATTTTAGCATCACATGATAAAATAATGATTGAATAATATGATGAATTCATATTATGTAATATGACATGGTGTGGTGGATTTATGCATAAATTACTTATGACATAAATTGGCCCCCATAATTGTGAGCAATTTTGATGCAGCAATTTTCTAAATTATGTGCCAAAAATAAAAACCTTTGTGTAATTGAATAAAATATTACCATTTTTAAAATATTACCTGTTAGTACTTCACTTGCTACTCATTTCAAATTGAGTATTATTATTATTATAGAAAGAAAAAAAAATAAAGGAATATGTGTTTTATTGGGTTTGGCCCATGTGAGAAAAAAGGTAGGGATTTGAAATCCCTATTTTAGAGAACCACAGAGCCGCACGACAGAAGTAGACAAATAGGAAAAAGTGACGGCAAGAAAGCAACAAGAGATGAAGAAAATTAATTTATGGTGGTAATAAGTGTGTAGCAAACTTGTTTCGTTTAGTCAACAATTTTTGTATATCATTTCTACCACTGAGTTTGTCATTTTAATATATAGTCTTAGTATTTTTACTTTCTTTGATAGTTACTTTGTAATATTCACTTTAGTGCAAGGTTATTTGTCATTTTGTTTGATTTCCATCTTTGGTGATGGCTATTGTTGATTGATGTTCCCTAGTGTTACTAGGAAGACTCTAGTGTAGCAATTAATCATTATAGTGAAAGTTTTTACTGGGCTAGATTATGTGATTTTTATTCTCTCAATTTGAGGAAAGTTTTTCACATTAAAAATTCTTTTTGTCTCATACTTAATTTTCTGCCAATTATTGTAACTATGTTGAATTGTATTTTCGGTTTGACAATTTGTCTGCATAGATAGAAAAAAAATATTTCATATTATTGAGATAGTTATATTTAGTTTTTCCAAACAAGAAATACTAACACTTTTTTCATTTTCAAAATAATTGAGAGATAATCGAAA
>NC_021162.2:45042035-45047699 GCF_000331145.2 Cicer arietinum | reverse complement strand
ATTATTAATGTAATTAACATACATTTAAAGCTTAAATAAAATTTCCAAGTGCTCTATAAGTCTGACCAGGCTTCCAACCCGCCGGGATCACATTCTTTGCTACAAATATCTTCCCAGACTCAATTGTGGTTAGCCTAATAGAAAATGGCGCTCTTAGTAGTGACTGTTTATTATATTTCCAAACAGCACCATATGATTGTTGCATTGTAACCCAAGTGTTGCCAAATGCTTCCATAAGTTCAACTTTTTTAAGATCACCATCCCCATTTTTATATTCAACCGCGGTAGCAAAATAATATGGGTTAGATTTAGAGTCGACGTGGAAGGCTATTGAGACACCATTGTAAATGCATGGAACTCTGCATTAAAGAATCAATAGTATATATAATAGCAATATTGTAAACAAAATACTTAAATGTTGAAAGTAATTTATTTTATTTTTTTACTTAATTAATTAAGGTTATTTTATTTTTTTATTTTATTTTTTTTTCTGGGCCAAGAGTATTGGGCCGTCATATTCATTTTATCGGTAACAAGATGCCGAAACAGTCGTCTTCATTTTCATTTTCTATTTTGATAGAGTCTTCTGAAGCACTGTCTGAGGAATGTTTTGATGATTGGGCCTTACTTTTGAGAAGTTGGGCCATGATTTCAAAGTATTCCTCTTCGGATTTTGCTGCTGCTAGTTGAGTTTGTGCAAATGACTTTTGGGCCAAGAATTTAGTTGCCATTGGGTCTGGTTTCTTCATTCCTTGCCTCTGGAGCCATGTCGACACAACTTGTTTTTTGATGCTTGGTGGTATAGAGAATTTTGTCCACCATCTGACTTTGAATCGTCTTACGAGGATTGTTTGAGTTTCCTTTTGATTGATGTCAAAATACCAGGCTAATACCCATGGTAGAAAGAATTTTGTAGAGAATAGCATTAGGGGGTGAAAAATGCGTTCCCTTTCTGTTGGTTTGTAATGAGTTTTGTATAATTGGAAGCTTTCTTGGACTTTCATTTTTAAGATATCTGGAATGGAGCTGAAAAATTTCCACCAATGAGCAAACCACTGTGGAATTTTTGAAGGTTCCATGGTTAGGTTAAAGAAAAATAGCCAAGTATGGCTAAATTTTTGGTTTTGAATGAGAAAAACGTTGTACCAGACTTGTTGATTGTCCCAGTAATTAAAGGTCTTACAATGGTTTACTGTAGTTTTGAAATCAATTGGGAATTATTTTGGTGTGTAAAGACTTGATCCCCGTACTGAAGGTGGGATGATCTTGTGGATTTTGGCAGTTGAATAGGCAGCTGGACCTTCTTTTGGATTGTCTTGAATTGTTACAGATCCTGTACATTCAAGAATAGATTTATAGTAAGGCTGGGGTTTTGATAAATCATATAGTTTGAAAAACCAGCCTTCTGGAAAAATCTTTGAGATGACTAATTGAAGATTTCTATTATAGAAATGATCCTCGATTGTCCAAATGTTTTGATAATCGGTTTTGACAAAATATTCTGATTTTGGTTTAAAAATAGTAATTTCAGAATCATTTGAAATAATTTTTGAGGTTTCTCCTTGACAGAGTTTTGAAATTATTTTACAGGATGGTTCCTCCTGTAAAGGTTTTGGAAATAATTTTTTGAGAAGGGGTTTTTGAAGATTCTCCCCTTTCCTGCCCCGTAAAAGAAGGCAGTTGTATCTGGAGGGATTCAATCTCTTGCTGGAGTTGGTGGAGTTTTGCAATTTTTTGGAACTGAAGGTTTTCTTCTATTGAGTTTTTTATTTCCTGGAAATTGTCAAGACCAGCTATTTGTTGGCTTGCAAACCATTTTTGAATTGGGCTTTGAGCTTCATTTTCTTCGACAACTTCTACCCAGGATCAAATTGGTTTTGCAGAAGAGATAGGTTTTGGGGTTTCTTGTGGTTGGTCCTTCTGGACCTCTATTCTTTTGGATTTTCTGGGCATCACTCAAGTCCTGTTTTGTAGAAATTCTCTAGTTAGAAAATCTGGAATTGAGTTTTGATCTCCTTTAATAAATTCAATTTCAAAATAAAAAATGCTAAGTATTGCTTGCCATCTGGCAAAAATTTGTTTTGATGCAATATTTTGAACATCTTTTTGTAAAACTTCTTTTGCAGATTTACAATCAATTCGAAGTAAAAATTTTTGGTTGAGTAAATCGCTTTGAAATTTTGTAATGCACATGACAATTGAAAGAATTTCTTTTTTAATGGTAGAGTAATTCTTTTGGCAATCATTCCAGTGCGCATATGTAAATTGTACAATGCATTCTTTGTTATTTGTTTTTTGTTTAAGGATACCCCCATGTCCTATGTCTGAAGCATATGTTTCAACAATTTTTTGGGCTGATGGGTCAGCTAAATGTAGGCAAGGTATTTCTTTAACTTGCTTTTTGATTATTTGAACTATTTTGGTGTGTTCATCAGTCCATGCGACAGGTTTTTTCTTTAGTCTATCGTGGAGAGGTTTTGCTATCCTATTAATGTTAGGACAAAAATCTAATACGTAGTTCAAAGATCCTAAAAACCTTTGTAATTGTGTTTTGTCAAGGATTTTGTCAGGAAATTTATCTGCGAAAGATAGGGATCTTTCAATAGGGGTGATAGTACCCCGAGAGATATAGTGTCCTAGGAAACGGATTTTTGTTTGAAAAAGAGAAATTTTGGATTTTGAAACAACTAATCCATTTTTCTTAGTAATCATTAAAAATGTTCTAAGATGTTTGAAATGTTGCTCAATGTTTTCAGAGAATATTAAGACATCATCAATATAGACAATGCAAAATTTTGAGAATGGATTAAAGATTTCATTCATAATTCTTTGGAACTCTGAAGGGGCATTCTTTAATCCAAAGGGCATTACCGTCCACTCATATTGACCAAAAGGGACCGTAAAAGCTGTTTTATACCGATCTTTTGGATCAATTTGTATTTGCCAAAATCCTGATTTCATGTCAAATTTTGAAAATACAGATGAAGAGTGTAATTTTTGTAAAAGATCTTTTTTGTTTGGAATCGGGTAACGAATCCATTTTAAAGCTTTGTTTAAAGGTTTGTAGTTTATGACTAGCCTAGGTGTGCCTCTTTCTATTTCAGAATTTTTGTTCACATAGAAGGCTGCACAACTCCAAGGTGACCTAGACTTTGTAATTAGACCCTTTTGTTCTAAGTCTTGGATTTCTGTTTTGCAATGTGTTTCAAGTTCATAATTCATTTGGATAGGTCTAGCTTTCGTTGGGATTTGTTTATCAGAAAAGTCATTTTCATATGGTAGGTCTACCATATGTTGTTTTCTGTTCCAAAAAGCATTTGGTAAATCTGAACAAATTTCGTTTTCAATTCTTTTTTGGAGATCTGAAATTTTTTGTTTGACGAAACTATTTTGTAATTGTTGTTCAGTTTTGAGAAAAGAAATATCTTGTTTTAGGAAATATAAATGTTTTTCTTTCCCTTGAATTTAACAATTTAATTCAGTTTTGTAAACAGAGCAAGCTTTTAAAAGATTTAAATTCTTTGTTCTGGGTTTTTCTATAAAAGGGAAAATAATTTTGGCTTCTTTTGTTTTGCAAGAAATATTGTCGTAATTGACTGAATAGGGAGTTATCATGTTAATGAAAGGAGTCCCTAAAATGACAGTATGAGTAATATTTTCTAATGAAACAAAAGGAGTTTTGATTGAAACATTACCATTTTTAATGGAAGCTTCATTTTTACTTTTTATAATCATGTTGGAGTTGTTGGCCGCAACAAGTTTTTCAATATATTTTTGTAAAAATCTGTTTGGTACAATGCTACTTTTTATGCAATTTAAATCTGCTCCAGTATCAAAAAGTGCAATTGTTTCGAATTTGAAATCTTCAGAAAAAACTAAATTAATTTTGATTAAATATTTTCTTGTGGTTACTGTTCTTAAAACGAACAAGAAATCCTCTGGGATTTCTTCTAAATTTTCAATTTTGTTGGAATATTCTTCATTTTCTCCTTCTTCTTCATTTTGTTCATGGTCAGAAGAGGTTTGATTTTGTGCCTTGGGAAATAAGATTTTGAAGAATGTTTGAATCAATTTCTTGTTTTTGTTTAAGAGTTTTTAATTCTTGTTTTACAATTTTAATCTCCTCTTGCAGAGATTGAATTGTGACATGGGCTTGTGACTTTGTTCTTTTTCCTAAGATATTTGTTAGGTCATAAGTGGTTTTAGGAAGTAATTTTGATGAGGATGTGGAAGGTTGACTTTGTATTGACTCAAAAGTATTTAATAGTTTTCCTATTATTTCCTTTTGAAGTTTTGTATCTTCAACCTGTTTTATAATATCAAGAATTAGTTCTTGATCCTTTGTTAAAACGTTAATTGATTTTGTACTAGCTTCTGAATCGCCAAGAGAGTCGGAGGTTCCTAGTTCATCAAACTGTAGGGGTTTATTATTTTCAGATGAACTTACTTCAGAATCTCTGGCAGTTTCTTCTTCAGAAGTTTCTAAAAGTATTGCCTCTATTTTTTGCATTATTTGTTCATCGATTTTTAATTCATGGAGTTTTTTTGTTTCTCTTGCAATAACTTGAGATGTGTCCTGTTTGGCCACACTTATAACAAGTTATTTGTTTTGAAGTTTGAGGTTCAAACTTCTTTTGGAAGGGTTTTTTCTTGTAAAAATTTGGTTTTCTTTGATTGTAGGAATTTTGGGGTCTAGATTTTTTATAGAACTCAAGTCTGTCTGGTTTGGTAAAAGATTTTGTGCGAGGTTTTCTATAAGGTTTAGAACAAGACCCTTGACAGTCTTTCGAAATATTTGTCATGGGTATTTCAAATTGTTTACAAAAAGAACCTAGTTCTTGTCTAGTCCTTTCCATTTCCCATTTTAGATGTTTTTGGAGTTTTAAATCTTGACAGATTTTCAAACCTTCTTTTTGAGTAAAGCTAACCAATTCCCCATAAGTTAAATGGTTATATGGGATTTGGTTTACCCCATAGACTTCTTTGATTTTGTTTCTAACCTTTTCTCCTAAAAGGGTTGGGAGTCCTGCAAGGAATTTCTCCTTCCAGAAAGGTTGGTTTGAGTCTTCTCTTAGCATGACTCTGGTTAGAAAAGTATTTTGGTAATATTGGAACTCGGAAAGTTTTTTACATCTAAGGTTAGATAAGAGTTCTGCATTTTTGTCTTTTAAGTGTGATGCATCACCTATGAAGTGCAAGCTAATTGTGTGTATTAGTGTTGCTACTGCATCAGGTATTGGGTTTCCTATTTCGTCGAGGATAGGAATTCCTTCCTCTGTGGTTTGAATTGCGTTCAAAATTTCTAGGTGTTGAGAGGGAGTGAGATGGTAATCCCACCATCCTTTGAGTTGGCCTGAGAATCCTGCTATTAGTAGTTCAGCTATGGTTTTGTCAGGTGTATTGGCTTAGGTTTTGTAAGCATTTGATGCCATTGTCATTTGTTGGAGGAGACTTAAGATGTTGTATTCGGACATGCCATCTATGTTCCATTCGTAGACAGTGTTGGCATTGAATTTGGATTGAGAGAGGACATTAGGTCTATTTTCAATACCTAAGTCTGGTGCTGTGACCATGGCTAAAGGTTGACCCTTCTGCCATTGAAGTTTACACAGGTTTTGTGGTTCGTGTTCGATTTCAGAAACTTGATCTAAAGTCGTAACTGTT
>NC_021162.2:45040137-45041928 GCF_000331145.2 Cicer arietinum | reverse complement strand
GTTTAAAAACTGGGTTTTTTAGTTTTTGATCAGTTGTCTCAATCGGAGGGATAGTAGAATTTTGTTGATTTTCTTCTATCTTAGTTAATTGTTTTGCTATCGTACTAAGATGGACATTTGTGAAATTATTTTGTTGAAGGATATTTTGTATATCTTTTTCTGAACTATCACTTGGGATTTTGAAAGGGGCTGCTTCTACTTGTTTTTCAAGGTGTGTTATTATGATTTGTCTTAAAGGTGGGTGTTCAGACTGAATTTTTAATCCAGTTGCCAAATCCCATTCCGCAGTTTTATTTCTTGTGGTTATGGGATTAACAGAACTTTGATTTTGTTTGAAAGGGTAAGAAATTTGGTTTTGTGTTGCATAAATTTCAAACCATTCAAAAAATAAAATATGGGTTTTATTTTATAAAATGAATTCATAAAATTCATTCTGAATTTGTTTTCTCTGTTTCACAAAGTTTTTGAAGAACCATGTCCTCTTATCTGTATTTTTGGAAGCATAAAAATCATTATGGAGTTTAGTTTTATCAACTTCAAATGCCTTTTCTATGACGTTTAGTTCATTAACAACATTTTCAGTTATAGCAGAAAAAGACGGCGAAGTAGGTGGAGAAATGTTTTGTTGCTCCTCATTAGTGTGTTGAGGTGCTGTGTAAATTTGGTGAGGTATATTTGTGGAATAGTCAACATTTTGAAAGGAAGCATTTGGTATGCTGGAGCATGAAAAACGTGGTTTTGTAAAGTTTTCTAATTTTTGAGGCAATTGTGTGATTGAAGGTGGTCTGGAGGAACTAGCATCAGAGTACCTGGCACTAGAAGTTCTTGAAAAACTTAGTTTTACCTTACCATCATTGTATTGTATGACTTCTTTAAGATTGTTGTTTGGTTTTGATTGTTCAAGAGGTTGTGGTCTAACAGCTCCTTCTAGGATCCATTCTTCAGGAAGATCAATATCTTTCCAAAGGATAGTTTTTGGAATAACAGTGTTTGCTTTTGTTAGATCAATTTGTAAAAATAGTGTTTCACCCTTTTTGTTTTCAATATTTTTTGTTGCAGTAAAGGTTGAAAACATTGCTTTGTAATGGACTCTGTAAATAATAGCTACAGGAATAAATCCTTCTATCATTTTGTAATTATGAGTTTTGATTTATAATGTAAGAGAATTCGTGATGTTTGGGTCTTTTAAAGACAAAGAAAAATTTGGATAACATCCAAACCAAATTGGTCCTTGACAAAGACTAGATTCAACTGTACTTATAATTGAATCTTGAAAGTTCAGGAACCTTGCATCTCGTAGGACACATAGGATTGAAGTGTTTAATCCTTCCCTTGTTAAAGGTTTTATACCAACTTGAACAAGACCTATGTGTATAAAGTTATAGTTCCTGTCAGCGTGTTTTTTGAGCGTTTTTGAAGAAAGAAGATTTATTGTTTCGAAAGGGTTAGAAAGAGTGACATCACGTTCCTCATAATCGGTTTTTAAAAGATTTTTGAAGAGACTAGATACGTAGACCTCATCTTTTTTTATTTTTCGGATTTGCCAATTGTTTATAGATTTTTGGAAGTCTTCAATAGTGATTTCTTCACTATTGATAGGTTCCCTTTTCTCTGGGAAGTTTTGGGTAGAAGGAGTGGAGAAAGAAGAAGTTCTACAAAAGAAATTATCCATATTTAAAATTTTGCCTTTTTATTTTGAAGAAACTTTCAAGGATTCACTGCCATTAAACGCCTGTACGTCGGCTTAAACACGGGACTTACAACCCAGAAACTATTATTCTTCAAGATAAA
>NC_021162.2:45038570-45039282 GCF_000331145.2 Cicer arietinum | reverse complement strand
ATATTTTTTCTCATTTTAAAAACATTTGGCCCAAAACAACAAAAAACACTTGAATATAAAAAGTATTGCCAAGCGGATTTTTTGTTTTTTTTTTAAAAAGTAAAATACAATTTTTAAAAACCCAATCAAACAAGTTCTTTACTTATTAATTTTAAATTTGGATTTTGCTGACTAAAAATTTAAAACACTAAAAATTGCTAAATTTTTATAATGACAATTTGTAATATTTACAATTTGAAATATAAAAAACTTGTACTATCATCTTGTTATACGACGAAGATGTAAACGGGAATGCTTTGATCACAACCTTCTTGGTCTATTTACTTTGTGTTATCCAACTTGTAATAATTTTTAATACACTTATACATTTGTAGAGTAAATAAAGACCGTTTCTCTTTGTTTAATATTTAAAGCTAAAAGTAATAATTTTCAAATACATATTTTTTTTCCAATAGTTATAAATATTGTAAAAAAACGTTATTGTAATTTCTTTTGATAATTTTGTTGTTGTTATTATAAATACAATAAAAATAGAATAATATTTAGAGTTGTAAATCAACATTCACAAACAAAAATAATATCATCTATAATTTATTGTGTTGGATAAAATATTTTTATTATTTTTTTGTAGTTCATAATTAAGATTGAAAATAAATCAAACTCTGTTGAGTTTGTCTTAACTTAACTTAATAAAAATTTGTTTGAGTTCAAT
>NC_021162.2:45037121-45038548 GCF_000331145.2 Cicer arietinum | reverse complement strand
TAATTTCTTTTGATAATTTTGTTGTTGTTGTTATAAATGCAATAAAAATAGAATAATGTTTAGAGTTGTAAATCCACATTCACAAGCATAAATAATATCATCTATAATTTATTGTGTTGGATAAAATATTTTTATTATCTTTTTGTAGTTCATAATTAAGATTGAAAATAAATCAAACTCTGTTGAGTTTGTCTTAACTTAACTTAATAAAAATTTGCTTGAGTTCAATATGATTTTTTTTTTTTTTAAGTTCTAATCAACTCAATTCAAATTCACAAACATCTCGATTTAGCTCGTTAGTTCTAATAACATAATTAAAATTTTTTTTTTAATTTTTGACCAAACCAATTTACATTTTTATTTAATATATAAAATTTATATTTTAAAATATTTCAAATTTTATTTAGACAATGATATAAGATATTAAAGAGAATGATTTTTGGTTCTCACTTTCTGATAAAATTTTAAAATATAATTGTATTAAACAATATCTAAACCAATTTTTAAAAATGAATTATCAAATATATATTTTGTTTTATTTGTTGAAAACAGTTTTTTAAAATTAATTTATAAAATAGATTTCAAAAACTAAAAAACTAAAACTTTTTTAGACAATCCCCTAATTTTATTTTCAAAAACTCAACCTTAAAAACGAACACCATTTTTGGAATTCACTATGAAGATCAAAACTATTGATAAATATATGAATTTTTTCTAACAACACCAAATCATAAATTTTCAAACTCTAAATTCAACTTTAATTCAAGATCAGCACTTTCTAACTACTTTGTTAAAACCTTTAAAACCAAAAATGATATTTGAAAATCACCCAAAAAAAATATATCATTACTATTTCAACCATTACACATCTCAAAATTATATAACCACTAATATTTTTTAAAGACATATAATCAATCAAAATTAATGGAAGGCAAACAAACTTACCCGATTTAAAACTTCCATTCAATCCACATTCACATTACCTTAAAAACATCGAAGAGGACTTTTTCTAACTCCTTAAAAATTAATAAAATTTCTACAACTCAAATCACAACAACAACTCATTTTTAAAGATAATATTTTGTTTTTTAAACTATTTAAAGAAAAATGGTCATGGCCTCTTTGTTTCCACTTTTTTTCTTTAAAATGTTTGGACATAATGTAAACCCAATAAACCCAATATTGAAGAGTTTTTTTTCCTGTTAATTATGCGTCAAATAGTCTTGATTTCTTTTAGACACCCAAAACATTAACTACATAAACATTTAAACATAACGGTTATACAATATTTTTTTTTTCAAACATACATGCATAGTTAAGGAAACTCAAATTATCAATTCACTGCTTAAAGGACATTAATTAATTCCTGTAAATTTCATTTCCAAATTATCATCTTGTTTAACACATCAAATGGACATAAATCAAAT
>NC_021162.2:45034547-45036855 GCF_000331145.2 Cicer arietinum | reverse complement strand
CAATAACATCATCTGGATAGACATTAATCTTTGATGGAACACTTTCAGTGGCAACACGTTCTTCATCTTGAGACAAGTTTTCTTATATCTTTTCCTATTAGAAAAATAAAAGTCAGATAAATTCCACCATACTAACAGGTAGCAAATATTTTATAGACAATAACAATGCTATCTTTTTTACTTATTGCGATGTCTTTTCCTTCCTCATTCACATAGTTTCCTTTCTTTTTATGCAAAGTTGACAATATATCCTCAACATGGCATACATGTCTTTTTCATTGTAGCTCTTAACATATTAATAAAATATAAATCAATATCAAATTTTCATATACAAATACTTTAATATATTACAAAAATAAAAATAAAAGTTAATGGATTAAACATACCATATGACAACCCCCTTCTTTCATTGCTCATACTACCCCTATCATGTGAGACTTTAAGCATCTTTCAATTTTTCGTATTTTGGTCACTTAGTTTCTACAATTTTCAAATGTTAGTCATTATATGCATTTAATATAAAGTGTCTATATATTTTGCTCAATATGTAAAAATAATGCAACAAATATTTATACCTTCATTTGTGGTTTTTTTTATAGTAGTTAACGAAAGCAATCCAGTCCTTTTCAGGCATAGGAAGGTCAATATCATGTAGGTCTTCCTTACTTTTGTTAGGTAGAAGTATTCACATAATAACTTATATTTATAGACCTTCCATATTTCTCCTAGGATTGTCCATGTCCATTTGATACCAGCTTCTTAATCATACACAAAATGATCCTTGCAAGATTCTATAAAATATATCAATCTTCAATGATAAGAAATACAATAAAAGAAGCGCTCTACGAAGTTTAGATAATAACATGGATGCAGTTCCAACTTTACTATTCTTTTTTGTTATTTCATCCCATCTTTCAATAGATAGAGGACAAAGTATCTGATTGTGAAAATAATAATACAAACTCAAGTAAAATAATATAACATTCGTACAAACACCGTAAAATAAGACAATAAATTTAACGATATGAGATTTTTTATATTAAACTTTGATAAGTAAGGGCTCCTCTTTTTGTTGTGATTCAATTTCACTTTGAATATGTTTAAGTTCTTAAATTTATCCCTGCTTTAATTCAGATGGAGCATTAGTTTAAGAAGAAATGTTCATCAAGTAAGTTTGAAGAACAATGACCCCTAATCCTTAGATGTTTACTTTCTGTGATCATCTTGACTTGCTTAACAAGATATTTTCTGAAGAAATTATAAAGCGGGAAAAAGTACAACAAAATCTTGTTTGAAATTCACGCAAGTTGTCTTGATAGAACAATCTGTATAAGATATGTTCAACATTCCCTACAACGGTCACAATATCAACGACATCAACTTGGTACTACGAAAGGACACTCAAGCGTTATTAACAGAAATTATTATCGCACACGACACATATTAATCACAACTAAACAATCACAAGAAACTGCAATGCTATGTATGAGCATAGACTCTACTTCACAATGTTGTACTATTATAACTCTAAAGTACTTGGTTAGGTGGCTTGATACTATGCCACCTTCTTGGTGGACAAACAATTCAAATTAGATTTGTCCTCAAGAATCCCCTCAACCCAATCTGAGACACATATACACGACAATCGAGGTAAATGTGTGTTGCATGATAGCTTCCAACATTTGGAGTGCTACCTTCAATTCACCTAGGAATTCCCCACCCGAATACCTCTAAGGTATAACAATCTTGCCTTAAGGCTCAACAGCAGACCTACCTATATGATGACAAAATAATCTCCACTTCAAAAATTTTCAATATTTATTTTCTCCCCTCGTTGGCCTATGATACTCCATTAAGACTGTCATCTCAAATACAAATTGGAATCACCATCGTTTCATCAACTCTGGGGTTACTTCAATATTCTCATCACAACTTTATAACATCACTATCATTAATCATCATCATCGTCATCATCACCATCATCACATAAACTCATCATAAATTTATATCATCAGTATCATCAATCATACATCATCACATAACTTATCATAAATTTATAACACCACAATTATTAATCATACATCATCATAATCACATAAAATTATCACAATGCATCCATCTTTTATTATCACATTACATAAATTTATCTAATCAAACATATACATAAAATTGATTCGACATCCAATATCACAATAATATCCAAAGCCACACATTTAAAGAAATTAAATCAATCAACACCTTAAAAATATTTCTATTTCACATTTTTACTTCCGTACATAGTGAGCCTCGTATGAATCGTTGGGAAACA
>NC_021162.2:45032949-45034508 GCF_000331145.2 Cicer arietinum | reverse complement strand
ATTACATAAACTTATCTAATCAAACATATACATAAAATTGATTCGACACCCAATATCACAATAATATCCAATGCCACACATTTAAAGAAATTAAATCAATCAACACCTTAAAAATATTTCTATTTCACATTTTTATTTCACAATTTTTATATTTGCATGTTAATTAATTTATCCCTCTATAGTGAGTCTCGTATGAATCGTTGGGAAACACCATTTTCCTGTTCATTTCATAATATATTATACTTAGGAATTCAAACGCTCTCTAACCCATTACATTATTTCAACGCTTTCACACACGAATACAATTCCACAAGCAAACAACATTTGTTCTTTGACTTTTTGTCCTTCAATTGATCTAACTCGATAATTTATGGATAAACGTCAAAAATAAATTACGAGAAGACACTCTAAAATAGCTAGTTGAATTAGGTGTTAGTACATTTTCTTGTTTTTAATGATATGGTAGTTGAATTTTCTGAGTTAATATAATGTCTACTTATAGTAAGGTGCAATACATAGATGAACACAATAGATTTATCCTGGTTCCCCTTATAACCAAGGGTACATCCAGTCCTCTTGCACACCACAAGAGATTGAGCCACTAATTGTCAGAAAATGTACAACTCCCACCCTGAGATTCTTGCTACAAACTTCTAACAATACTTCTAAGATAGCACACCACTATCTTAGATTAAGCTATTTTTAGAGCAATGTTTTTGGTCTTCTTTTCTTGACTTTCATTTTGTTCTAACCTTCCAAGTTCGATTTCGTGTTCTTGGAGTTTTCCAAAAAGTGCAGAAAGGGACATCTTTGATAGGCTTTTCTCTTCATAAATTTCCGTTACTTCAGGTTGCCATGCCCTTGTTAATGATCTCAGAACTTTAAGGTTCAATTCATCATTAGTGAAGGTTTTTCCAAGTGCTGTCAAGTGGTTGGTCAGATGAGAAAATCTTTTCTACAAGTCCAGAATAAGATTCTTTGGGTTGAATTCGGAACAATTCATACTCTTCAGACAATGTGTTGAGTTTGGAACGCTTTACCTCAATTGTTCCTTCATGTGTTATTTCAAGTGTATCCCAGATTTCTTTAGCTGTTTTGCAATGAGATATGCAGAAAAATTCGTCCATTCCAAGTGCCGATTGTAACATGTTTTTGGCCTTTTTATCAAACAATAATTTCCTTTTGTCATCATCTGTCCATGAGCCTTTTATCTTAACTTCTTCTTTAGTTAGTGATAACTGTTGTTGGAACATAGGAACCGTTTTCTACCGCTTCCCATATATCATCACCTTGTGCCTCAAGATATGCTTGCATGCGTATCTTCCAGAAATCATAGTGTTCACCAATGAAACATGGTGGTTTATTGCTACTACCACTATCTCTAAAAACTGGTTGTGCGGAAGCCATTTATAAGGATCAAGGAGAAAATTACTAGAACCTGCTCTAATGCCAATTGTAAGTACAAAAGTACACCTAAGAGGGGGGTGAATTAGGTTAGTAAATTTTCTTGTTTTTAGTGATATGGTAGTTGAATTTTCTGAGTTAATATAATGTCTACT
>NC_021162.2:45025550-45032486 GCF_000331145.2 Cicer arietinum | reverse complement strand
TTTTAAGAAAGTATTCCTTTCTTTTACAAGTGATACAATATGATTTGAATAAGAATAAGGAAAGGTATATTGATAAACAATCCAGTAACAATTCAAGTACTTGAGAACCTTTCTTAATGATATGAAAATGAAATGCAAGTACTTTGTAAAAAATCAGAATTTGTTCAAAGTTGTTCAAAGTATTGATTCAAGGATTGTGTGTTGTTTGATCTGAAGTTATGGGGTATTTATACTCCATAAGCATCTCTTCAGATTCGTGGCCATTGATCCAAGAGGTTTGATGAAAGAATACAATGATTTGGAGCCATTCGAGATCTGAAAAATTGTATTGCTTCCAGTTGTATTCGAATACAGGATGTGTGTATTCGAATACACCTCTTTGTAACGTTCAAAAATATTCAAAAATTACACCTTGTATTCGAATACACATGTGTGTAGTCGAATACAGATTAGTGAAAATTTGCCACTGACTTACTTTGTATTCGACTACAGAAGGTTGTAGTCGAATACATATATGAGGATTTTGGCCACTGACTTGATGTGTATTCGACTACACATAGTCGTAGTCGAATACAACTTTGAGACTTTTGCTTCTGACTTGCTTTGTATTCGAATACAAGATGCTGTATTCGAATACACTTATGTATTTTGTCAAAAATATGATTTTTAAGACTTTGTTAATGTTGTTTTGACTTTTTGAAAATACTTTAAATGCATATGTAAATATGACTTGTTCTCATGTAATTGAAATATTGGTTTGTATCATATACCTTTACATTTTAACATTTAATGTTTGGATTTGAAGCTTATTAATGAAGATATTTGATCTTCTTTTTGATCTTGTTGCATTGACCATAATTGTTGATCTTTGTCTTCATCAAAAACATGTAGTTTTACACACACACACACACACACACACACACATATGTTAGTAAAATATAATATTTTACATCACTCATTTAACATGAGCTACAAAGATAATTGTGGCCATATTTTGTAAAGTAGGTTTTGGTCTTGACTTTCATACAAACCAAATTTTTAATGTTCGAAGAGTATCCTTCTGGAACTTTAACTTCGTGTAGAAATTTACATAAAACAATTTTTTCCTTTCTAGATAGAGTATGAGCGGCTGGAGGTAGATATGTGCGATTTCCTTTCTTTACTGGAGCCAGTTCATTTCTTATTCCCATATCGACCAAGTCCAATCTTGCATTGACGCCATCTTTAGACTTTCCTGGAACATTGAGTAACGTACCAATAACACTTTCAAATACATTTTTTTCAATATGCATCACATCGAGGAAATGTCTTATATACAATGACTTCCAATATGGCAATTCAAAGAAAATTGACTTTTTCTTCCACCCAGTTTTCACCAGCTCTCCCGCAAAAGGTTTGCCAAATTTATTGGTCAAACCTTGTACTTTTTCAAGTATTTGATATTCAGTCGGTGCTAAAGGAGCTTTACCTTCCTCTGATTTTCCATTGAATGCATTTCTCCACCCACGATACTGATGACTATAAGGTAAAAATCTACGATTTCCAAGAAACACATTCTTCTTACAATGTTTCAACCGCATCCAATTTGTACTCTCTTCACATATAGGACATGCACACTGACCTTTAATGCTATATCCTGATAAATTACCATATGCTGGAAAATCATTAATTGTGCCGAACAACATAGCCCTCAAATTGAAACATTCTTTCTTATACCCATCGTAAACTTCCACACCTGTCTCCCACATAAGTTTTAAATCTTCAATTAAAGGAGTCAAGTATACGTCGATATCATTCCCCGGTTGTTTGGGTCCATAAATTATCAGAGACAATATCATAAACTTACGCTTCATACATAACCATGGCGGTAGGTTATAAATCAACAAAATCACAGGCGACATGCTTTGTGAGATGCTTTGAAGACCATGTGGATTCATTTCATCAGTAGAAAGTGCAAGTCTTAGATTTCTTGACTCTATCCCGAATTCAGGATAGTCGTGATCAATTTTTGTCCATTGTGGGGAATCTGCAGGGTGTCGAAACTTTTCATCTCTAATTCTTTCATCTGCATGCCATGTCAAGTGTTTTGCATCTTCTTCACTGCGATACATGCGCCTAAATCTTTGTATTATAGGAAAATACCACACGACTTTTGCTGGAGTAGATTCTTTCTTCTTATATCGAGAGACATTGCATTTTGGAAACGCCTTTAATAATTAATATTCATTTCGAAATAAAATGCAATCGTTAGGACACGCATGAATCCTTTTATAACTCATGCCAATAGAGCACAAAATCCGTTTAGCCTCGTAGGTTCGACTCGGAAGTTCATTATCATCTGGCAACATATCTTTTAAGAGTGTTAATAATTATGTGAAGCTTTTATTAGACCATCCATTATTCACATTTAAGTTGTACAACTTTAATATCGCCGACAGTCTTGTGAATTTAGTACAACCATTATATAATGGTTTCTCTGCATCACTCAACAAACTCTCAAACATTTTAGGACAATCCCAAAGATCTTCTTCAACTGCTTTTGTAATCTCCTCAACTCGGTTCGGCTCATATGTATCTGTATCGAAGTCAGTTGAAACATATGTCAATCCATTCTCAAAATTAATGTTTCCTTTTTTTTTCTCACCATGTCTTATCAAACATGTATAGCTTTGATCAATTCCATTCCATACTAAATGTCCTTCCAATTCATCTTCTCTAACATGTTTTCCAAAACAACATTTTAAACAAGGACAAACGACTCTATTTGGATCTTTTGCATTCTTCACTACAAACTCAACAAACTCCTTCACTCCACTTTCATACTCTTTTGACAATCGATTGACAGACATCCATTTCTAGTCCATATTATATGACCTATATAAATGCAGTTACAAAAATAATAAGCTACTGATAACATCAACCATTATGTAACAATTCCAAAACAAAAAAGATTTCAAAACAGAACAGATCAAAAAATTTCAAAAAAGAAAAGATTTTATATGATTTATTATGTAACAATTTATTAGTTTTCGTGATAACAACAAATTAATAAATACAGTACCTGAGACAACGTATCCAATTTTTTTATAAAGGAGGAGCAGTAGATGGCCGCACAATACGTAGAGGAGAAGACGGTTCCTAGAGTATAGGAGATGAGGGTTCGTAAATTTGTTTTTATTTATTTAAAGTAAATAATTTTTATAAGGCTTTTACAACGCTTGTAACAAAATCGCTCTAATAGGTCATTTAATTATTTGAAAGCGCAAGTCTTTTACAACGTTTGTCCAAAAAACGTTGTAAAAGCTATGTAACATCAGGTGGGAGCGCTATATTTTACAGCGCTGTAAAACGTTATGTGAGGGCGCTTCATTTTACAGCGCTTGTGAACAAGCGTTGTAAAAGCCTTGTAAACATTATACGGAAGCGCTATATGACCCTACAACAGCGCTTGTCAAAAAAGCGTTGTTATATCCTCCGTTTTTTTTAAAATATATTTACAACAGCGCTTGTATTTAATAAGCGCCATAAAAGATGCACTATAAAATGTAATTTTTGGATTTAGTCCCCGTAAAATCAGACACAATCGGTTTTGGTCCCTAAGAAAAAAGCTAATAAACTATAATGACACGTCGATCTATAAATACACACTAACACATCATCTTTTATGATATATTAAAAATTAAAATATTTTATATTATTAATTAATAAATTTATTTATTGATCATTTAAGAGTTAGTGATATTTTATAAAGAGAATATGAATAAAAATTAAAAGAAGGGTTTAAGGGTTTTAGAAAACTCTTTATTCTTTTAATATTGATTTGACGTTTGGGACCAAAGTTGACCATATCTGATTTTACAGAAAGTAAATCCAAACAAAAAAACTTACCAGAATTACAATAAAAAATTGTTATATTTACAGAGACCAAATACATATTTAAACATTGTCCATATACTATGTTATATGCTTGAATATTGATGTACATTTAATTTACACGACTCTGCTTAATTATATCTTTTAAAATGGTGGGCCGCCTTCATTTGTTTCTCATGTAGTTGCTTGCACACTACATGTATAGATAGATGATGAGATTACAAGAAAAACATTGCCAACAAAGAGGAGGCATAACGATTAGTATGACGCCAACGCTTTAGATAGTTAAATATTTATATTTTACTGTGATCATGTTAGTCAACTATTTATATCTATAATGTTTTTTTTTATTAAATTCGAAATATATTCACCTAAAATAGTTAAAATTTAAAATATTGCTTCTTTGCCTTTTATGTACATCACCATTTACGTATGCATTTAATAGTTTTCTGGATGATTAGTTTTATTAATTTTCTAGAAGGGCCTTGACATGATGCCATGTCATCAATTTTGTGTAAGGATGTACGAGAGAGGAAAATGATCCCATGAATGGCACGGGTCCACGTATGTTTTTTGCAAGAAAAATTATATAAACTATGTTGGTATTAAGGAAAACGGCTAAATTACATCTGTGGTCCTTTAACTTAGTTTCAGGTAACGTTTTAGTCCTTTATCTTTTTTTTTTCCCGACTTGGTCCTTTATTTTAATTTTTAGTGACAATTTGATATTTTATGTTTTAAAATTTCAACAATGTTATCCTTTTTTATACAAAAATTCAAAAAAAATTTCAATCAAAACTCATAAAATTAATTATATTCTTCAATATAATACAAATTTCATCAAATTCGTAATGCAAATCTTCAAATAAACTCATATTTTCATACTTTATTTGATATTGTTAGGAATAAAGGACTAAATCGGGATAAAAAAAAGATAAAGGACTAAAATGTTACCTGAAATTAAGTTAAGGGACCATGAATGTAATTTAGCCTAAGGAAAACATTATCATTATAAGTTTATAAAACATAATTTATAAAAACATTCTATTTAAGAATTATAAGTTTTTCAAAAAGCAATTGTAAAAATTTGGATATTTTTTATCTAAAAATGAAATAATAAAGAAATTCGTAAACAATAGTGATATTTTGAATTTAAAATCTAGACACGACATTTAATTTTATAATTCCAACATTTTCCTGTTGAGTTGGATCTTACGGATATTTAAATTTTGATCTAATTATTTAGTTAATTTTATTTATTAATTTTGAAATATATTCACTTAAAAACCTTGAAAATTTGAAATAATGCCATTTAATTTAATTGAATACCTTTATGTACATCATCATTTAAGTATGTATTCAATAGATTTTTGAATGCATTGGTTTTCTTGCTTTTTAGAAGGGCCTTCAAATGATGCTATATCATCAATTTTGTGTGGAGGATGCATGAAAGAGCTTAGAACATATCTTCGTATTTTTAATACAATAGATACAATATATCCTTTATTTGAATAATCGTATTTCTTTACTTCCCTCTAATTAATCAAAAAGATTCTAGAGCCATTTTTCTGTAAAATAAAATGTACTTTAATAAATAAAACTCATTTTATTATTGAAATTTATATAATTAAGTAATTTTTAAAAAATATTTTCAAAACTAAAATTAAACATTTAAAAGAATAGGTACAGAGTAATTTGTAATTTTTAGTCAAATAACTAAAAAAATTGAGCCATTTCTCTCTATAAATATCAGACTAGCCTTATTCCCATAACCACATAGTGTACGTACAAAATCTCAGTGGTTTTGTGAAGATATGGCTCATACACTTAAATGTGCATTCTCTCATATACTCATCCTTGTAGGTTCACTCTCAATATTACTAGTGACCCCTTCCTCTTGTTTTAGTCCCAACAAAGTTGTTAATGTTACTTCATCTAATTCTAATTATACCAATTAGTTTTGTTCTTCCATAATAGATATAAGTGAAGGTATATTTAGTAAATATATATATACAAAATTAATATATATAGTTTTAAATTCCATAATTGAAAAAATTCAATGACTATATATTTGATGATTATGTAGGTGGTGCTTGTGGATATGGAAAAGCTGTTGGACAACCTCCATCATCTTCAATGATATCAGCCGGAAGCCCTCTCATCTATCAATCGGGCAAAGGCTGTGGTTCTTGTTATGAGGTGCTAATAATTAATACAACTACTGCCTCAAAATAACAATTATAATAAAATTATTATTACTAAAATAAAGTAAAAATAATAACAACCAAAATTCAAGATACAAAAATAAATTCCAATTTTAACATGTAAATTAAAATTTTATCAACATAATTTTTTTTACTAGATTTTATCAACATAATTTGGAAATTGTTTATTTCTATACGTAACATTGTTATTAATGGGGATGGTGATCTTAAAAAAGTTGAACTTATGGAAGCATTTGGCTACACTTGGGTTACAATGCAACAATCATGGGGTGCTGTTTGGAAATATAATAAACAGTCACTACTAAGAGCACCATTTTCTATTAGGCTAACCACAATTGAGTTTGGGAAGATATTTGTAGCAAAGAATGTGATCCCGGCGGGTTGGAAGCCTGGTTAGACTTATAGAGCACTTGGAAATTTTATTTAAGCTTTAAATGTATGTTAATTACATTAATAATTGGATTATCAAATTATAGTCTTATATCTTAATCAAATCAAGTCATTCAAAGTGGACTTTCGATTATCTCTCAATTATTTTGAAAATGAAAAAGATGTTAGTATTTCTTGTTTGGAAAAACTAAATATAACTATCTCAATAATATGAAATATTTTTTTCTATCTATGCAGACAAATTGTCAAAACTTTCACTATAATGATTAATTGCTACACTAGAGTCTTCCTAGTAACACTAGGGAACATCAATCAACAATAGCCATCACCAAAGATGGAAATCAAATAAAATGACAAATAACCTTGCACTAAAGTGAATATTACAAAGTAACTACTATAGAAAGTAAAAATACTAAGACTATATATTAAAATGACAAACTCAATGGTA
>NC_021162.2:45024874-45025498 GCF_000331145.2 Cicer arietinum | reverse complement strand
ACCATAAATCAATTTTCTTCATCTCTTGTTGCTTTATTGCCGTCACTTTTTCCTATTTGTCTACTTCTATCGTGCGGCTCTATGGTTCTCTAAAATAGGGATTTCAAATCCTTACCTTTTTTTTTCACATGGGCCAAACCCAATAAAACACATATTCCTTTATTTTTTTTTCTTTCTATAATAATAATAATAACAATTATAATACTCAATTTGAAATCAGTAGCAAGTGGAGTACTAACAGGTTTGCAATTGTCCTTATTAAACTTCTCTAACACATTTTCAATGTAATTGTATTAAGACAACTAAAATTTATTATTCTTCTTGTCACGAGTAATTCTCATGCCCAAAATTTGTTTTGCATACCAAGTCTTTCATTACAAATTGGTAAGAGATTGGAACTTCTTGTATTATTCTACTATCAAGTGTATGTTTACAAAACATGATAAATCCTATTTATATGACACAAATAGGTAAGTAAAAGAACAATATTAAAATAAATCAATTAATCCATTCGCTAATAGGAGTTAAGAAATGTAGAAGACAAGGACTAGACATCTATTTACACATATTACTCATAGTAAACTTCAATATTTAGCAACAATTAACAAAGATTTCAAATGTGTC
>NC_021162.2:45021441-45023876 GCF_000331145.2 Cicer arietinum | reverse complement strand
GTGCAACCAAAGAGGTAAACCTTCTTCCCATACATCAAACCACCCTCGTCCAATGCATCTTGAGCACAAAAATCACAATTTCATCAAATAAAATAGTCAACTTAATTCCATCACAGATAGGGATGGGAATAGGCTAGGCCGTCCGTTAGGGGCCTATGACCTGGCCTACTTATGGCCTGGCCTAGCCTGGCCTATTTAATAAAAAGGCAAGGCTTATGCCACTTTTAAAGCCTATTTATTTAAATAGGTCAGGCTCAGGCTTATAAAAAAGCCTATTAGGTCTGACAGGCCGGCCTATATATATTTTTATTTATTTATTATTATATTAATAATATTATTTCCTGTTTTAAATTCTATCAATTAAGCAATTAAACAGTAAACATTCCATATTCAATAGTTGTTCCATATTCGGTAGCATTCTATATTTGATAGCTGTTCAATTAGTCAATCACTCAGTAGTCTTCCATATTTGTTTAAAAGGTAATAATGAGTGTGTTTGTTTCAGAAAGAAAAAAAAATCTATTATTTGACACACAAAATTATTTTTTAGGGTTTAAATGATGTTTGTTTCATATTTTCAAAAAATTATTTTAAATAGGCTTTCAGGCCAGGCCAGACTTTTAAAAAGGTCAGGCCAGACCGTAAAAAAAGCCTATGATAGGCCGTAGGCCAGGCTTAGGCATAAAAAATAAATCGTAGGCCAGAGTCAGGTCTTTCAAAGCCTGGTAATCATAGATCATAAACAAAAATCAAAGCAACACCAATACTTACTTCTAGATTAGAGAAATTCCACTGGCATTATAACACAACAGTTAGAATGGAAGAAAAAAAAACGCCAGACAACTGTCAACTCATTAAATCAGAAAATAAAAATCAAATAAATTGAACAAACTTCAGTCCCAACAGGAAATGAAGCTTTGCTATACAATAATAAACCACGAATGCTTTCTTCATCTCTCATAAAAAATGATATCTAATTAAGTTTAGAACAATAGAGAGAAATCCAAATATACCTACGACAAAAACACACTATCAAGACTAACAACCTTTAAAATCAAGCTAATGTGTGAATGTCCCTGCCACAACCAACACATGAAAAAGTTGGTGACTATGACCAGCAAAATAAACGTAGTATGTGAGATCAAGTTAGAAACATCATTTCCTAAACATACACAACAACAAATCGGAAATTCAAAACCTTAAGCGAAGTTAAAATCAGCTTCAACTCAAATCTCTGACTCTAAACAAACACAAAATCAAGTGAACCAGAAAATCAAACTGAAATGTACCAAAATTAATGTCGCAAACTAACGAGAAAGTAGCATTAGTTATTGAATCAAATATTTCAATAAATTGAAGCTGAAATTGGCTTGAAAAGCTGAGAAAAATTTGACGAATGAGAAACGCAAATCAACATAAATGAGAAGCGCAAGCGTGAAAAACTTGTAGGAGAGAAAATGAAAATATGATAAGCAAATCCACAATTTTGAAGAATAACATAAAGTCCCTAATTTTGAACATATGATAAAACCTAGCAATGATTTCAGAACACAAATATATTACTAAAAGTCTCAATCGAATAATGAATCAACCAAATCACTAAACCCTAAACAATGTAACTTTGTGATACCATACCTTGTTGAGTTGATGACTGTTTAATGTAGTTGAAGGCTGAACAAGGAGGTATTGGTGGCTTGGTTTGCGCCTTCGTGGACGGAGGAGGGCAGTGGAGGCCATGGTGGTGGCTATTTGCAACGAAATGAGGAAGAGAAAGAAGAAGAAGAGAGGTTCGGTGGTTGACGACGAGAGTGCTTGCAGAGAAAATAGAATAAAATAGAAATTTTGAAGTTAACGTCGATGCCAAACAGTGTATTGCATAAATATTTTTTCTATTGTGGTTCACACATATGAATATACGTGATTTTCATTGCTAAAATGATAATTTCAACATCGACATTAATTTGAATTTCTATATTTTAAGATAAAATAATAATATTAATAAGAGATATATTTAAATAAAAATAATAAATACACATAGTAAATTAAAAAATAATTTATATTTAAAGGCAGATTTATTTTTTTAAATAGGACTTATAATTAAAAACAAAAATAATATATGACAATAACTAAGACTATATTAAATATGCCATTAAGTATTACACTACAACCATAATTACTCAAGATGCAACTTAACATCCTATTCTTTTACAAGAACTTTAACATGCTTATTTAAACATAAACCAATATTTCTTCCGATTTTAAAAATACAAATAAAAGCTAAAATATATTTTATTCAAAATTTGAAATAAATAATTTTAATTTTTTTATATATTTTTAAGATCAGAGTAGTACTAAATCTCCAATAACTGAACCCACCACAACATGAAGACTAATCTTCTATATATTCGAATCAAAATTGTCTAAGTCAACCAAAT
>NC_021162.2:45019633-45019915 GCF_000331145.2 Cicer arietinum | reverse complement strand
CTATTTTTATAGTTTTCTCTCAAAACCAATTAAAAAGTCTGGAGTCATAAAGCATCATCATTTTGAAGCAAAATTCTAGAAATCTCAAAACTTCTCGAAGATAGGCCTGTTTGATTCCCTTTTCAAAAATTGTTTTATAGTTTTTAAAAATTAAAAATTTGTTTGTTAATCAAATTTTACAAAGTACTTTTAAAAATTGTTGTGTACTTACTGACTTTGAAAACTAAAAAATAAAATTAGGTAATAGAGGTTTTGGGTATGTTTGAATCAATTTTTCATTTT
>NC_021162.2:45014929-45019133 GCF_000331145.2 Cicer arietinum | reverse complement strand
GATCAGAGTAGTACTAAATCTCCAATAACTGAACCCACCACAACATGAAGACTAATCTTCTTTGTATTCGAATCAAAATTGTCTAAGTCAACCAAATTCCACGATTCAATCACTTTCATTAGTTCTAGCCCATTTAAAAACGCATTTGATATTAAAACGTCCGTTGTACTAGGCTTTATGCTAACCTAAAATCACAAATTTAAATTTTAAAAAGAATATCTATTAAATTTTAAAAAGAAATTTTTTTAAGTTGTTTTACAACAATAGTTATAGATTATTCACAATCAACTCTAATTGATTAGATTAATTAGAAAAATAATAGAATTAGACAAATATATTTCATTAACTTTTGTTTAGAATTTTAAGTTGTACATCACTTAAGTGTTCTTAATTAGTCGTATTCACTTAGCCACTATTTTTCAATAACTTAACCTCACCTAAACTAACTTTTACTCCAAAAGAAAAATAATTCAAACAAAAACTCATTATTCCTAGAAAAATATGATGTTGCATCAACCATTTTTTGAAAAAGTAAAAGCATTAGATCATAGAAGTTTAATAACATTCACAAATAAAAAACTACTTTATTTATATAAATATTAATAAAATAAAAATTCGCAAGAAAATCCGCATGACGTTACCTGCGGAATTTGCTAGGGACACTTCCTAGGAACAATCCCATCGATAAATCCTAAAAATTGTGAAGTTTGCTGCGGATATATCGTCACAATAAATCCGCAGCAAAAGAAAACTTTACCTGCCATTCTTCATGCGGAATTTGAAACCGTAGAAATATTGCTAAAACGCAAAATCCTTGGTATTACCTGCAGAAATATTTTTGCAGGAAAGGCCGCTGGAAAAATGCTAATTTCTAGTAGTGTGTCATCTAAATTATCTGTAATATTTTATTCAATTACACAAATGTTTTTATTTTTGGCACATAATTTAGAAAATTGCTGCATCAAAATTGCTCACAATTATGGAGGCCAATTTATGTCATAAGTAATTTATGCATAAATCCACCACACCATGTCATATTACATAATATGAATTCATCATATTATTCAATCATTATTTCATCATGTGATGCTAAAATGCATTATTCAACAATAAATTCATAACATCAAGAATCAAGCATAAAAAAGCAAACGTCCAAAAATAAGCACCAAGTAAAGATATCAAATCAATTACCAAGTAACAAAACACAACAAATAAGTATAATCTAATCATATTATACTAAAAAGTAGAAGGATTCCTTACCTCAGCTATCACAAATTATTCTCAATGATTCGCTTCAACACCCGTTCTCATCTATCATTCTTTAATCAAAACTAAAACCTTAATTAAAACGAAATCGTATATATCCTTAAATAGATTACATGTTGGGTCTAAACACCTAAACCACTTATAGGGTTTTCTTTTTCCGAAAAAAACTTAACAAAAATATTTTATATTGTATTAGAAGGAACTTCGTTCAAAACTTTAGATCAAAGGAATAACACTTGCTAATTTAAAACCTCAAAACACCAACACTTTTTAACTTCAACAATTTTTCCCAAAACATCAAGGGCCTATTTTTATAGTTTTCTCTCAAAACCAATTAAAAAGTCTGGAGTCATAAAACATCATCATTTTGAAGCAAAATTCTTGAAATCTCAAAACTTCTCAAAGATAGCCCTGTTTGATTCCCTTTTCAAAAATTGTTTTATAGTTTTTAAAAATTAAAAATTAAAAAATTTGTTTGTTAATCAAATTTTACAAAGTACTTTTAAAAATTGTTGTGTACTTACTGACTTTGAAAACTAAAAAATAAAATTAGGTAATAGAGGTTTTGGGTATGTTTGAATCAATTTTTCATTTTAGTTTTTAAAATTTGTTTTATAAGTCAGTTTTTTTATAACTACTTTTAAGAAGAGAATAACAAAAAAATTGTGTTTGGTGATCTAATTTTTCAAAACAGTTTTAGAGATGAAAAAATGAAAAATATATTGTTGGGTAATCTAATTTAGGAAATATCTTTTACTAAATTAAATAATAATAAGTAAAAAATTCATTATATATATATATATATATATATATATATATTAAATAATATATATATATATATATGTTGCAATTTGATATATTTTAAACAAGAAATTTTTTTGTAATTGATATATAATTTACAAATTTAATAGTCTTACACCTCCTTTTTATCAGTCATCTGAGATAAATGTTTTAGAACTATTGTTTTTACATCAAAATCATTCATTTAAATTGTGTTTCTCTATTTTAGCGTTTTAAATAAAATATTTAATTCACTTATTTTCATAAAATTTTAATTTTTGTGTGGAAGAGATGTTTAGAATATTTTAAATATATTTAATCCTTAATATTTTTTTATAGCAATCATATTTATATTTGTGATAAATGTGTGAACATTCTTATAAAAATATTTCATATCTTCATAGCTTTTTAATTAATTAATTTTTATATAAAATTAAATTATATGGTAGAGGTGGATACTAGAACGCTCACTCGATTTTATATGTAGTTATTTGCGTTAGTGCTTAATTCATATTGCATATTTTGACTTTTATTTTTATAAATAATTTTTGCAAGTATCTATTAAATCTGAGTTCAATTTTTATACGATTGTTATAAAAATATTTTATATTCGGGTACATGTTTAAATCTAAAATCCTTTACAATTAGTAGATGTGAATTTCACCGCCATACTTTTTTTTTTTATAAAAAAAATATATTTTTATCACATAAATATTATTAATAATATCATTTAACAAAAAAATCTAAAACACTTAAACATGAATACCACTCACAAAACAAGAATTGAAAATAACACACGCTCATACTAACATAATGACCACCAAACTTTAACAAACAAACATAATATTATAAAATTAGAGTAACTTTTTCATATATTTATATTATTACCAGTAACGAAACGTGTCAATTCTCAGTGTATTTTTAAAAATCAAAATAGAGAAGCAAAATATTTTTTCTCATTTTAAAATCAGGAAATAAAAACAAATTAAAAACACTTGAATATAAAAAGTATTGCCAAGCGGATTTTTAGTTTTTTATTTTAAAGTAAAATACAATTTTTGAAAACCCAGTCAAACAAGTTCTTTACTTTTTAATTTTAAATTTGGATTTTGCTGACTAAAAATTTAAAACACTAAAAATTGATAAATTTTTATAATGACAATTTGTAATATTTACAATTTGAAATATAAAAAACTTGTACTATCATCTTGTTATACGACGAAGATGTGAACGGGAATGCTTTGATCACAACCTTCTTGGTCTGTTTACTTTGTGTTATCCAACTTGTAATAATTTTTAATACACTTATACATTTGTAGAGTAAATAAAGACCGTTTCTCTTTGTTTAATATTTAAAGCTAAAAGTAATAATTTTCAAATACATATTTTTTTTCCAATAGTTATAAATATTGTAAAAAAACGTTATTGTAATTTCTTTTGATAATTGTGTTGTTGTTGTTATAAATACAATAAAAATAGAATAATGTTTAGAGTTGTAAATCAACATTCACAAACAAAAATAATATCATCTATAATTTATTGTGTTGGATAAAATATTTTTATTATTTTTTTGTAGTTCATAATTAAGATTTAAAATAAATCGAACTCAGTTGAGTATGTCTTAATTTAATAAAAATTTGTTTGACTTCAATATGAATTTTTTTTTTAAGTTGAAATCAACTCAATTCAAATTCACAAACATCTCGATATAGCTCGTTATTTCAAATAACATAATTTGAAAATTATTTTTTTTAATTTTTGACCAAACCAATTTACATTTTTATTTAATATATAAAATTTATATTTTAAAATATTTCAAATTTTATTTAGACAATGATATAA
This sequence comes from Cicer arietinum, assembly GCF_000331145.2. Classification (NCBI taxonomy): domain Eukaryota; kingdom Viridiplantae; phylum Streptophyta; class Magnoliopsida; order Fabales; family Fabaceae; genus Cicer; species Cicer arietinum. The sequence goes on along the minus strand of NC_021162.2, from coordinate 45,015,245 downwards.
GATATTAAAGAGAATGATTTTTAGTTCTCACTTTCTGATAAAATTTTAAAATATAATTATATTAAACAATATCTAAACCAATTTTTAAAAATGAATTATCAAATATATATTTTATTTTATTTGTTGAAAAAAGTTTCTTAAAATTAATTTATAAAATAGATTTCAAAAACTAAAAACAAAAACTTTTTTAGACAAGCCCCTAATTTTATTTTCAAAAACTCAACCTTAAAAACAAACACCATTTTTGGAATTCACTATGAAGATCAAAACTATTGATAAATATATGAATTTTTTCGAACACCAAATCATAAATTTT
>NC_021162.2:45007531-45014758 GCF_000331145.2 Cicer arietinum | reverse complement strand
TAAAATGTTTGGACATAATGTAAACCCAATAAACCCAATATTGAAGAGTTTTTTTTCCTGTTAATTATGCGTCAAATATAGTCTTGATTTCTTTTAGACACCCAAAACATTAACTACATAAACATTTAAACATAACGGTTATACAATATTTTTTTTTCAAACATACATAGTTAAGGAAACTCAAATTATCAATTCACTGCTTAAAGGACATTAATTAATTCCTGTAAATTTCATTTCCAAATTATCATCTTGTTTAACACATCAAATGGACATAAATCAAATTACATAACTTAAACACATCAAAAAATAATTTTTCTATTAAAAATATCAACGCTTTATTAGACTAACTGAATGAGCATCATGTTTTTATTCTTCTCTACATTATTTCTCAACACCAAACAACTTTAGAGAGTAGGATTTAGACATTGTTAAGAAACAAGAAACACCACAAAATTTAGGTTAGGAGTAAGTAGTAGAATGTATGATTTTCCGAATTTCTTTGAAATTAGAATCAGAATATGAGATGAAAATAGAAGGCACAATGGTGGGTAATTAGGTAGGGAAACACAACAACAACTAGCGATGGTGGGTAAATAAGGGTTATGTTATTCATGAGTAAGGGTTTCATACAAATCAGAGAGATGAATGAAAAGGGCTTTTCAACATGGTGGCCAAACAAATTACTTATGCAAAGATTTTTAACGTTACTTGTTAATTATGAGAATTAGAACTTGCCAAGTAGAAGCATAATGTAAGCATATGTTTACTAATTAACACTAATGAATGAGTATCATTTTAATAATATTAATCACTATGGAAAAAAAATAGAACATGATATTTGCTATGACTTAAAGTGTCGATCTAAGTTCAAAAATTCTTAACGACACATATTTGTATAAATTATAAGAAATTATATTACTAAGGTGGAGGGAAACCTTGGTTAAAAGCAGGTAACCAAATTTACTTTGCATAAAATTAAAGATAACTTTAAGTTGATTCGGTGTTTGTGAAAGTTGTTCCTTAGTTTCTTAATATCCATTTAGCTTTTCTTTTAAAGTGTGCATTTTCTTTTGTAAGTCCCCAACATTTTTTTGGCTAGAGCTATCAACATTTCCAAATTGAGTGAAATATTCGTGCATTTTGAAAACACCCGTGGAACAAACACCAACACCTAAACCACACACTCGACCTGAATGCTTAGCTCAGTACACTTTTGCAATAACATCATCTAGATAGACATTAATCTTTGATGAACACTTTCAGTGGCAACACGTTTAACATCTTGAGACAAGTTCTCTTATATCTTTTCCTATTAGAAAAATAAAAGTCAGATATATTCCACCATACTAACAGGTAGCAAATATTTTATAGACAATAACAATGAGATATTTTTTACTTATTGCGATGTCTATTCTTTCCTCATTCACATAGTTTCCTTTCTTTTTATGCAAAGTTGACAATATATCCTCAACATGGCATACATGTGTTTTTCATTGTAGCTCTTAACATATTAATAAAATATAAATCAATATCAAATTTTCATATACAAATACTTTAATATATTACAAAAATAAAAATAAAAGTTAATGGATTAAACATACCATATGACAACCCCCTTCTTTCATTGCTCATACTACCCCTATCATGTGAGACTTAAAGCATCTTTCTATTTTTCGTATTTTGGTCACTTAGTTTCTACAATTTTCAAATGTTAGTCATTATATGCATTTAATATAAAGTGTCTGTATATTTTGCTCACTTTGTAAAAATAATTGCAACGAATATTTATACCTTCATTTGTGGTTTTTTTTTTATAGTAGTTAACGAAAGCAATCCAGTCCTTTTCAGGCATAGGAATATCAATATCATGTAGGTCTTCCTTACTTTTGTTAGGTAGAAGTATTTACATAATAACTTATATTTATAGACTTTCCATCTTTCTCCAAGGACTGTCCATGTCCATTTGATACCAGCTTCATAATCATACACAAAATGATCCTTGCAAGATTCTATAAAATATATCAATCTTCAATGATAAGAAATACAATAAAAGAAGTGCTCTACGAAGTTTCGATAATAACATGGATGCAGTTCCAACTTTACTATTCTTTTTTGTTATTTCATCCCATCTTTCAATAGATAGAGAACAAAGTATCTGATTGTGAAAATAATAATACAAACTCAAGTAAAATAATATAACATTTGTACAAGCACCGTAAAATAAGACAATACATTTAATGATATGAGATTTTTTATATTAAACTTTGATAAGTAAGGGCTCCTCTTTTGGTTGTGATTCAGTTTCACTTTGAATATGTTTAAGTTCTTAAATTTATCCCTGCTTTAATTCAGATGGAGCATTAATTTAAGAAAAAAATGTTCGTCAAGTAAGTTTGAAGAACAATGACCCCTAATCATTAGATGTTTACTTTCTGTGATCATCTTGACTTGCTCAACAAGATATTTTCTGAAGAAATTATAAAGCGGGAAAAAGTACAACAAAATCTTGTTTGAAATTCACGCAAGTTGTCTTGATAGAACAATTTGTATAAGATATGTGCAACATTCCCTACAACGGTTAGAATATCAACGACATCAACTCAGTACTACGAAAGGACACTCAAGCGTCATTGCAAATTGTGAGAAAACACATACAACGAAGAAACCAATTTGTGAGTTCATGTGAGCATCTACATTGTAGAAACCCTCATTGATCCTATTTTTAAAATCCTTTTAGAATGTATTCATAAAACTTCATTTTATATCCTCTTTATATAGTTCTCTTAATAAACATTAAAACTACATTAATCCTTTATGCCTTGGCCCAATAATGGTTGTTCTTCAAATAATTGATTGTAATAAGTTAGATGTGACACCCTTCACCCTAAAATAATATATACAAGAATTTTTAACTTTAATTCCTAAAATTTACTAGTAATTATATGGTTTTCATTATAATTACTAGTAAGTTTTTGGAATTATTAACCTGCAATTTCGCAAATGCATGACCTAGCTAGTCAAACACAAACGACGAAGGAGGTGAGTTTTAAAATCATGTTAATAGTATAATATAAGTAAGGAGAACACGCAATTAATCATAATACACCATATCATTACACAAACATTGTTTAAGGAAAAACATAACATTATAAAGTCAAAACCACTCAAGGAAAATCAATACATTTCCTTATAACATCAAATCATCTAAGAGAAATTATTATCGCACACGACACATATCAATCACAACTAAACAATCACAAGAAAATGCAATGCTATGCATGAGCATAGACTCTACTTCACAATGTTGTACTATTATAACTCTAAAGTTCTTGGTTAGGTGGCTTGATACTATGCCACCTTCTTGGTGGATAGACAGTTCAAATTGGATTTGTCCTCAAGAATCCCCTCAACTCAATCCGAGACACATATACACGACAATCGAGGTAAATGTGTGTTGCATGATAGCTTCCAACATTTGGAGTGCTACCTTCAAGTCACCTAGGAATTCCCCACCCGAATACCTCTAAGGTATAATAATCTTACCTTAAGGCTCAACAGCAGACCACCACGATCAAGCTCATTTAGTTGTACTTCCCCGGAATCACTAGACTTGTCATGCCCTACCTATATGATGACAAAATAATCTCCACTTCAAAAATTTTCAATATTTATTTTCTCCCCTCGTTGGCCTATGATACTCCATTAAGACTTTCATCTCAAATACAAATTGAAATCACCATCGTTTCATCAACTCTGGGGTTACTTCAATATTCTCATCACAAATTTATAACATCACTATCATTAATCATATATCATCATCATCGTCATCATCACCATCATCACATAAACTCATCATAAATTTATATCATCAGTATCATCAATCATACATCATCACATAACTTATCATAAATTTATAACACCACAATTATTAATCATACATCATCATAATCACATAAAATTATCACAATGCATCCATCTTTTATTATCACATTACATAAATTTATCTAATCAAACATATACATAAAATTGATTCGACATCCAATATCACAATAATATCCAAAGCCACACATTTAAAGAAATTAAATCAATCAACAACTTAAAAATATTTCTATTTCACATTTTTACTTCCGTACATAGTGAGCCTCGTATGAATCGTTGGGAAACATCGTTTTCCTGTTCATCTAACCCCTTACATTATTTCAACGCTTTCACACACAAATACAATACCGGTATCAATTTTCTTCTTGTTTTTATTTTTTTCCTCTAAGTGTGGCTAGTCTGCTCTCGCTCCCCTCTATTTCGCCTACCATTTCTTCTTCTTGTTTTCAATCAATTTTTTTTTTTTATTAATTAGGTTTAAACGTTTATATGGGTCTAACTCATAAAATATGTTTTACTTCTTTTTTTATTTAGTTATTTACTTCTTTTTTAAATAAAACAGACAATTACCAAACCTTTTGTTTTTAAAACTTTTTTTTAAAACACAATTTAATTACTAAATTAATACTCATACTTCAAAGCTAATGTTTTATAAAATAAGGTAATTAAAGTAGTTAATCTTTAAAATACATTAATAACCCAAATTCTTATGTTCCAAATAATCACTATTATAATACCTATTTTTCAAATACTTTAGTCAAATATGTACAGATTATCACATCATAGAAAACACATTTATAAAGAAAAGTAATTATAAAACTAATCAACATATATTTAAAATAATTTTAACACTAGATTAATTATCTAAAATAATATTTTACATCACTCATTTAACATGAGCTACAAAGATAATTGTGGCCATATTTTGTAAAGTAGGTTTTGGTCTTGACTACAATTGGCATTCCAACTGCTCTTCTATTGCAAATGTTTCGTTAATAAAACACAATTATGTCTCATTGTATCATTTCCGATCAAATCAATATATATCACATAATCAAGTTTGTTAAACATACATGTATCAATAACATAAGTCAGTTTATTAAGCTACCACATACATATTCACATCATAAACTAGTGATAAAAGTTCAACTCTAGATTAAATGTAGTGTGAACTTCCAGTCCTCTTATTTTTCAAACTAGCTTAATGAATTTATTTTCGCTCAACAGATCTAAGTTTGAAACAAATATGAAATTTTCAAGGGAGAGCGTTCGTTTAAGAATCTTTAATTAAAGAAGTCAAGTATACGTCGATATCATTCCCCGGTTGTTTGGGTCCAGAAATTAACAGAGACAACATCATAAACTTACACTTCATACATAACCATGGAGGTAGGTTATAAATCAATAAAATCACATGCCACGTGCTTTGTGAGATGCTTTGAAGACCATGTGGGTTCATTTCATCTGTAGAAAGTGCAAGTCTTAGATTTCTTGACTCTATCCCGAATTCAGGATACTCGTGATTAAGTTTTTCCCACTGTGGGGAATCTGCAGGGTGTCGAAAATTTTCATCTCTAATTCTTTCATCTGCATGCCATGTCAAGTGTTTTGAATCTTCTTCACTTCGATACATGCGCCTAAACCTTGGTATTATAGGAAAATACCACACGACTTTTGCTGGAGTAGATTCTTTCTTCTTATATCGAGAGACATTGCATTTTGGAAACGCCTTTAGTAATTAATATTCGTTTCGAAATAAAATGCAATCTTTAGGACACACATGAATCCTTTTATAACTCATGCCAATAGAGCACAAAATCCGTTTAGCCTCGTAGGTTCGACTGGGAAGTTCATTATCATCTGGCAACATATCTTTTAAGAGTTTTAATAATTCTGTGAAGCTTTTATCAGACCATCCATTACTCGCTTTTAAGTTATACAACTTTAATATCGCCCACAGTCTTGTGAATTTAGTACAACCATTATATAATGGTTTCTCTACATCACTCAACAAACTCTCAAACATTTTAGGACAATCCCGAAGATCTTCTTCAACTGCTTTTGCAATCTCCTCAACTCGGTCCGGCTCTTATGTATCTGTATCGAAGTAAGTTGAAGCATATGTCAAACCATTCTCAAAATTAATGTTTCCTTTTTTTTTCTCACCGTGTCTTATCCAACATGTATAGCTTTGATCAATTCCATTCCATACTAAATTAAATGTCCTTCCAATTCATCTTTTCTAACGCGTTTTCCAAAACAACATTTTAAACAAGGACAAACGACTCTATTTGGATCTTTTGCATTCTTCACTGCAAACTCAACAAACTCCTTCACTCCATTTTCATACTCTTTTGACAATCGATTGACAGACATCCATTTCTAGTCCATATTATATGACCTATATAAATGCAGTTACAAAAATAATAGGCTACTGATAACATCAACCATTATGTAACAATTCCAAAACAGAACAGATCAACCAATTTCAAAAAAGAAAAGATTTTATATGATTTATTATGTAACAATTTATTAGTTTTCGTGACAACAACAAATTAATAAATACAGTACCTGAGACAACGTATCCAATTTTTTATAAAGGAGGAGCAGTAGATGGCCGCACAATACGTAGAGGAGAAGACGGTTCCCAGAGTATTGCAGATGAGGGTTCTTAAATTTGTTTTTATTTATTTAAAGTAAATGATTTTTATAAGACTTTTACAGCGCTTGTAACAAAAGCGCTCTAACAGGTCATTCAATTATTTAAAAGCGCATGTCTTTTACAGCGCTTGTAAAAAAAGCGCTCTAATAGGTCATTTAATTATTTGAAAGCGCAAGTCTTTTACAGCGCTTGTCCAAAAAGCGCTGTAAAAGCTATGTAACTTCAGGTGGGAGCGCTATAATTTACAGCGCTCCAAAAGCGCTGTAAAACGTTATGCGAGGGCGCTTCATTTTATAGCGTTTGTGAACAAGCGCTGTAAAAGCCTTGTAAACATTATACGCAAGCGCTATATGACCCTACAACAGTGCTTGTCAAAAAAGCGCTGTTATATCCTCCATTATTTTTAAAATATATTTACAACATCGCTTGTATTTAATAGGCGCCGTAAAAGGCGCGATATAAAATGTCATTTTTGGCGTAGTGTATTTTTCCATGGATAAAAAATGTTCTCAATCGGTACATTGACACTTACACATCTTGTTTCTATTGTAATTCTTAATTAGAAACTTTAGTTATATTAATTTTTTTATATTATATTAGATTGTTCGAATGTTAAGCCGCAAGAAATCACCCTTTTCTATGAAATTGAGTCTTTAATATGTGAATCGTCGATCAAAGTAAGAAGG
>NC_021162.2:44997639-45006415 GCF_000331145.2 Cicer arietinum | reverse complement strand
GATCTAGTTTAGAGTACTTAACGATTAGGATTCGTGGTATGCTATCATGTATTTTCTTAATAGCTTTAAATATGTCTTTGATCTCTACAAATATATCACTTTATGATTTTAGTTAATCTAACTTTTTTTTTTGGATTTAGTCCCCGTAAAATCAGACACAATCCGTTTTGGTCCCTAAGAAAACAGCTAATAAACTGTAATGACACGTCGATCTATAAATACACACTAACACATCATCTTTTATGATATATTAAAAATTAAAATATTTTATATTATTAATTAATAAATTTATTTATTGATCATTTAATAGTTAGTGATATTTTATAAAGAGAATATGAATAAAAATTAAAAGAAGGGTTAAGGGTTTTAAGAAAACTCTTTATTCTTTTAATATTGATTTCACGTTTGGGACCAAAGTTGACCATATATGATTTTACAAAAAGTAAATCCAAACAAAAAAACTTACCAGAATTACAATAAAAAATTGCTATATTTACAGAGACCAAATAAATATTTAAACATTGTTCATATACTATGTTATATGTTTGAATATTGATGTACATTTAATTTACTCGACTCTGCTTAATTATATCTTTTAAAATGGTGAGCCACCTTCATTTGTTTCTCATGTAGTTGCTTGCACACTACATGTATAGATAGATGATGAGATTATAAGAAAAGAATTGCAAACAAAGAGGAGGCATAATGATTAGTATGCCGCCAATGCTTTAGATAGTTAAATATTTATATTTTACTGTGGTCATGTTAGTCAACTATTTATATTTTTAATATTCTTTTTATTAAATTCGAAATATATTCACCTAAAATAGTTAAAATTTGAAATATTGCTTCTTTTCCTTTTATGTACATCACCATTTAAATATGCATTTAATAGTTTTCTGGATGACTAGTTTTATTGATTTTCTAGAAGGGCCTTGACATGATGCCATGTCATCAATTTTGTGTAAGGATGTATGAGAGAGGAAAATTACCCCATGGATGGCACGGGTCCACGTATGTTTCCTGCGAGGAAAATTATATAAACTATAGCGGTATTAAGGAAAATATTATCATTATAAGTTTATAAAATATAATTTATAAAAACATTCTATTTAAGAATTATAAATTTTACAAAAAGCAATCGTAAAAATTTGGATATTTTTTATCTAAAAATGAAATAATAAAGAAATTCGTAAACAATAGTGTAATTTTGAATTTAAAATCTAGACACGACATTTAATTTTATAATTCCAACATTTTCCTGTTGAGTTGGATCTTACGGATATTTAAATTTTGATGTAATTATTTAGTTAATTTTATTTATTAATTTTGAAATATATTCACTTAAAAAACTTGAAAATTTGAAATAATGCCATTTTAATTTAATTGAATACCTTTATGTACATCATCATTTAAGTATGTATTCAATTGATTTTTTAATGCATTGGTTTTCTTGCTTTTTAGAATGGCCTTCAAATGATGCCATATCATCAATTTTGTGTGGAGGATGCATGAAAGAGCTTAGAACAAATCTTACTTTGTATTCTTAATATAATAGATACAATATATCCTTTATTTGAATAATCATATTTCTTTGCTTCCCTCTAATTAATCAAAAAGATTCTAGAGCCGTTTTTCTGTAAAATAAAATGTACTTTAATAAATAAAACTCATTTTATTATTGAAATTTATATAATTAAGTAATTTTTAAAAAATATTTTCAAAACTAAAATTAAACATTTAAAAGAATAAGTAAAGAGTAATTTGTAATTTTTAGTCAAATAACTAAAAAAATTGAGCCATTTCTCTCTATAAATATCAGACTAGCCTTATTCCCATAACCACATAGTGTACGTACAAAATCTCAGTGGTTTTGTGAAGATATGGCTCATACACTTAAATGTGCATTCTCTCAATATTACTAGTGACCCCTTCCTCTTGTTTTAGTCCCAACAAAGTTGTTAATGTTACTTCATCTAATTCTAATTGGTCACCTTCAGTGGCCACTTGGTATGGACCTCCCACCGGAGATGGAAGTGAAGGTATATATAGTAAATATTTTTGTTCATAATTAATATGTATAGTTTTAAATTCCATTATTGTAAAGATACAAAATATAACCATATAGTGGTTACAATATTATGGAAAAAAATTCAATGACTATATATTTGATGATTATGTAGGTGGTGCTTGTGGATATGGAAATGCTGTTGGACAACCTCCATTATCTTCAATGATATCAGCCGGAAGCCCTCTCATCTATCAATCGGGCGAAGGCTGTGGTTCTTGTTATGAGGTGCTAATAATTAATACAATTACTGCCTCAAAATAACAATTAATAAAATTATTATTACTAAAATAAAGTAAAAATAATAACGACCAAAATTCAAGATACAAAATAAATTCCAATTTTAACATGTAATTTAAAATTTTATCAACATAATTTTTTTTACTAGATTTTATCAACATAATTTGGAAATTGTTTATTTCTATACGTAACATTGTTATTAATAGTGTCAGTTCAATAATAAAAAATTCTTTTTGTCATAATATATTATAACTTTAAATACATTATTACTAAATTTTTTAATAATCTTTAATTAATAATAATTGATTTTCCTCAATTTTTATAAATTAAAAAAAAAAGTAATTTCCTCAATAGCAGGAGTTCAAAAAAGAAGATGCTAATTATTGAAAATTTGTTTTTACTATAATTTCAGGTGAAATGCATTGGAAATCCTGCATGTTTAGGAAATCCTGTGACAGTTACTATTACCGATGAGTGTCTTGGTACTTGTGGATCAGATTCTCCATATCATTTTGATTTGAGTGGTAGAGCTTTTGGTGCCATGGCAAATAGTCGTTCAACATAGAAGGTATTATCTCTGTTTCTCTTTAAGCTTTTGTTTTGTAGAGGTTTTTTTAGGATTTTATTTATGTGTCATTTTTAATGTTCTAAGGTTATATTGACCATTACTTTTTGTTAACATATAAAATGTTTTTAATCATAAAAAAAATCTAAAATAGTCAACGGGGTCATAAAAAAATTAGACAATTTTATGTTTATGTTTTTATTTTTATCTTTTTAAATGTAAACAACCTTAATTAATTGAGTAAAAAAATAAAATAATTTACTTTCAACATTTAAGTATTTTGTTTACAATATTGCAATTATATAAACTATTGATTCTTTAATGCAGAGTTCCATGCATTTACAATGGTGTCTCAATAGCCTTCCACGTCGACTCTAAATCTAACCCATATTATTTTGCTACCGCGGTTGAATATGAAAATGGGGATGGTGATCTTAAAAAAGTTGAACTTATGGAAGCATTTGGCAACACTTGGGTTACAATGCAACAATCATACGGTGCTGTTTGGAAATATAATAAACAGCCACTACTAAGAGCGCCATTTTCTATTAGGCTAACCACAATTGAGTCTGGGAAGATATCTGTAGCAAAGAATGTGATCCCGACGGGTTGGAAGCCTGGTCAGACTTATAGAGCACTTGGAAATTTTATTTAAGCTTTAAATGTATGTTAATTACATTAATAATTGGACTATCAAATTTTAGTCTTGTATCTTAATCAAATCAAGTCATTCAAAGTGGACTTTCGATTATCTCTCAATTATTTTGAAAATGAAAAAAATGATAGTATTTTTTGTTTGGAAAAACTAAATATAACTATCTCAATAATATGAAATATTTTTTTCTATCTATGCAGACAAATTGTCAAACCGAAAATACAATTCAACATAGTTACAATAATTGGCAGAAAATTAAGTATGAGACAAAAATAATTTTTAATGTGGAAAACTTCCCTCAAATTGAGAGAATAAAAATCACATAATCTAGTCCAGTAAAAACTTTCACTATAATGATTAATTGCTATACTAGAGTCTTCCTAGTAACACTAGGGAACATCAATCAACAATAGCCATCACCAAAGATGGAAATCAAACAAAATGACAAATAACCTTGCACTAAAGTGAATATTACAAAGTAACTATCAAAGAAAGTAAAAATACTAAGACTATATATTAAAATGACAAACTCAATGGTAGAAATGATATACAAAAATTGTTGACTAAACAAAACAAGTTTGCTACACTCTTGTTACCACCATAAATCAATTTTCTTCATCTCTTGTTGCTTTATTGCCGTCACTTTTTCTTATTTGTCTACTTCTATCGTGCGGCTCTATGGTTCTCTAAAATAGGGATTTCAAATCCTTACCTTTTTTTTCACATGGGCCAAACCCAATAAAACACATATTTCTTTATTTTTTTTCTTTCTATAATAATAATAATAACAATTATAATACTCAATTTGAAATGAGTAGCAAATGGAGTACTAACAGCTTTGCAATTGTCCTTATTAAACTTCTCTAACACCTTTTCAATGTATTGAGACAACTAAAATTTATTATTCTTCTTGTCACGAGTAATTCTCATGCCCAAAATTTGTTTTGCATGACCCAAGTCTTTCATTACAAATAGGTAAGAGATTGGAACTTCTTGTATTATTCTACTATCAAGTGTATGTTTACAAAACATGATAAATCCTATTTATATGACACAAATAGGTAAGTAAAAGAACAATATTAAAATATATCAATTAATCCATTCGCTAATAGGAGTTAAGAAATGTAGAAGACAATGACTAGACATCTATTTGCACATATTACTCATAGTAAACTTCAATATTTAGCAACAATTAACAAAGATTTCAAATGTGTCTAATTGATCTAAACAAAATTTATATCATGTTCGTAAATCATAACTAAGTATTAATTAAAGACTGATAAAAAAAAACTAAGTATAATCAAGTACATGATACAACCATACTAACAAAATAAAAACAAATACTACTCAATTATTACCAATGTCATCATCCTCACTATCTTCATCAGTTTCATTGTTGGGTTGTGGTGATGAACTTGGACGAGAAGAAGATCCAATAAATCCTAAATGTTATGTGAAAGGTTAAATATTTTGCTGGTTTCGACCATCTCTTTTTCTTGTCGTTGCAATTGTTGCTTCGTCAACACGAACATTGTGATACATCCATCATACCTTAAGATAAGGGGGGTACATTTTCATAACTGAGGAGTTTAAACACAGACTCAATATCATGAAACCAATTTTTCCTTTCTATAGGGTTACCATTTTCCACAACCTAAATAAAAAAGCAACACACAGTAAAAAGTATTGTTCCTTTCAATCAAATCAAGAAAAAGCCAAGTCTCATACAACAATGAATCATTAGAGTCTGACATAAAATAAGTTAAACTAAGAATTTCTAGCCAGTAACATACTGCAATAAGCAAACATATTTATTTAACAGAAACTTTCGCATAATGTAACACATCTTAATCATATTGTACTATTTTAACCATGATAATTGATACATCCATTAATCATTTTGTTGCAACCTTTTGGCTTAATTTTCTAATATATGTTATTCAAACGTGTTAGTTTATATATGTAAAATATTCACACATAACACGCTACTTACGCTCCGTGCAACCAAAGAGGTAAACCTTTTTCCCATACATCAAACCACCCTCGTCAAATGCATCTTGAGCACAAAAATCACAATTTCATCAAATAAAATAGTCAACTTAATTCCATCACAGATCATAAACAAAAATCAAAGCAACACCAATACTTACTTCTAGATTAGAGAAATTCCACTTGATTTGATACACATAATCCAATTGGTCCCACTGGCATTATAACACAACAGTTAGAATGGAAGAAAAAAACGCGAGACAACTGTCAACTCATTAAATCAGAAAATAAAAATCAAATAAATTGAACAAACCTCAGTCCCAACAGGAAATGAAGCTTTGCTATACAATAATAATCCACGAATGCTTTCTTCATCTCTCATAAAAAATGATATCTAATTGAGTTTAGAACAACAGAGAGAAATCGAAATATACCTACGACAAAAACTCACTATCAAGACTAACAACCTTTAAAATCTCTCCACCGAAGGTAAATTAAGCCATCAAGCTAATGTGTGAATGTCCCTGCCACAACCAACACATGAAAAAGTTGGAGACTATGAACAGCAAAATAAACGTAGTATGTGAGATCAAGTTGGAAACATCATTTCCTAAACATACACAACAACAAATCGGAAATTCAAAACCTTAAGCAAAGTTAAAATCAGCTTCAACTCAAATCTCTGACTCTAAACAAACACAAAATCAAGTGAACCAGAAAATCAAACTGAAATGTACCAAGATTAATGTCGCAAACTAACGAGAAAGTAGCATTAGTGATTGAATCAAATACTTCAATAAATTGAAGCTGAAATTGGCTTGAAAAGCTGAGAAAAATTTGAAGAATGAGAAACGCAAATCAACGTAAATGAGAAGCGCAAGCGTGAAAAATTTGTAGGAGAGAAAATGAAAATATGATAAGCAAATCCACAATTTTGAAGAATAACATAAAATCCCTAATTTTGAACATATGATAAAACCTAGCAATGATTTCAGAACACAAATATATTACTAAAAGTCTCAATCGAATAATGAATCAACCAAATCACTAAACCCTAAACAATGTAACTTTGTGATACCATACCTTGTTGAGTTGATGACTGTTTAATATAGTTGAAGGCTGAACAAGGAGGTATTGGTGGCTCGGTTTGCGCCTTCGTGGACGGAGGAGGGCGGTGGAGGCCATGGTGGTGGCTATTTGCAACGAAATGAGGAAGAGAAAGGAGAAGAAAGAGGTTCAGTGGTTGATGACGAGAGTGCTTGCAGAGAAAATAGAATAAAATAGAAATTTTGAAGTTAACGTCGATGCCAAATAATGTATTGCCTTTTTTTTTTTTAAGAGCAGTGGCTATAAATATTTTTTCTATTGTGGTTCACACAAATGAATATACGTGATTTTCATTGCTAAAATGATAATTTCAACATCGACATTAATTTGAATTTCTATATTTTAAGATAAAATAATAATATTAATAAGAGATATATTTAAATAAAATTAATAAATACACATAGTAAATTAAAAAATAATTTATATTTAAAGAGAGATTTATTTTTTTAAATAGGACTTATAATTAAAAACAAAAATAATATATAACAATAACTAAAACTATATTAAATATGCCATTAAGTATTACACTACAACCATAATTACTCAAGATGCAACTTAACATCCTATTCTTTTACAAGAACTTTAACATGCTTATTTAAACATAAACCAATATTTCTTCCGATTTTAAAAATACAAATAAAAGCTAAAATATATTTTATTCAAAATTTGAAATAAATAATTTTAATTTTTTATATATATTTTTAAGATTAGAGTAGTACTAAATCTCCAATAACTGAACCCACCACAACATGAAGACTAATCTTCTTTATATTCGAATCAAAATTGTCTAGGTCAACCAAATACCACGATTCAATCACTTTCATTAGTTCTAGCCCATTTAAAAACGCATTTGATATTAAAACGTCTGTCGTACTAGGCTTTATGCTAACCCACTACTAGAATTTTCGCCTATAGTGACCGATTTAGAGACTGAATATTTTTAGTCACAGTAGCGACCAAAATAGAGACCGTAATTTGGAACTTAGAAACTAAATATTTTTTTCGTCACTGAATCACTCACTAATGAAATTTAGAGACTGAAATAGCAACTGAATGTTAGCGACAAAAAATTCAGTCGCTAACTATCACAAATAAAAAATTTGCCTTTCACATTGGCGACTGAAATAGAGACTGAAATTTTGTATTTAAAACTAAATATTATTTCGTCACTAAATTGGTCACTAACGAAATTTAGAAACGAAATTTAGAGACCAAAATAAAATTCACTCTCTAAACTTTATTCCCTAAAGTTCTCTAACGAAATTTAAAATTCCCTCTCTTCTTTTCACTAAAATAAAGTTCACTCTCTAAACTTTATTCCCTAAACCCTAAACTCACAAAAATTCATCGCATCTGTTGCCGCTGCCGCACCTCCGTACTCTGAGCGGATGGAGATTCAGATAGGAATTATTCGGGTGCTCAGGACATGCATTATTTTGTTTAAGCTTAAGATTTGGATTCAGGCTGCGGATGAAGTCCTCTTGTAACACCCCGGCCCTCCAACGTTACCGGCAATGTTACCTCCCCCTTTCCTCAAATTGGAAATCCTGGCGAGTTTTTGCCTCCCGTGGGATTCGAGCCCGGTACCTAGGGGATAAGTACCGCCTCATCACAATCCCACTACCAATTGTCTAAGTGTGAATTTTGGTTAGAAGAAGTAAGTTTCCTAGGACATGTAATTTCAAAAGGTGGAATAGCCGTTGATCCTGCCAAGGTGGATAGTGTATTAGAATGGAAAGCACCTAAGTCAGTGACTGAGATTAGAAGTTTCCTAGGATTGGTCGGTTATTATCGTAGGTTCATAGAAGGATTCTCCAAGTTGGCCTTACCTTTAACTAAGTTGACCCAAAAAGGGGAGTTGTTCGTGTGGGATACTCATTGTGAGAATAGTTTCCAAGAGCTTAAGAAACGATTGACCTCTGCACCGATCCTAGTATTACCCGACTTGAGTGAACCCTTTGTAGTATATTGTGACGCGTGTGGTTCCAGATTAGGTGGAGTACTTATGCAGGATAGGAAGGTGGTAGCATATGCTTCTAGGCAACTGAAGATTCATGAGAGGAACTACCCTACCCATGACCTAGAACTAGCAGCAGTTGTCTTTGTACTTAAGATGTGGAGACATTATTTATATGTATCTAGATTTGAGGTT
>NC_021162.2:44994243-44995394 GCF_000331145.2 Cicer arietinum | reverse complement strand
CAACCGTGTTTCAGCCCCTGGGTTCTAACAACAACACTACAATATAGCATAACCATACAACAGGTATACTCTTCTTAATTTCATCAATTGATACTGTCTGGTCTGAATAAAAAGGAGTATACTTTCCTAATTCCATCAATTATATCAATATAGGGTTGTTGATCGAATTATATCAATGCGGTGCAATGTAGGTGTAGTCATAGTTAGCCTTCTTAATATGCTGTTGATATATATTTGTGAGGTAGATGAAAGTATATGGGAAACCGTGATAAAGAATTCTGTTGTGGTGAACTACATATTCCAAGCAGTAAAACCAAAATATTGGGACTATGATTTCAAATGGAAAATCCCTTTAAAACAATTCTTTCTGCCTAGCTTAAGCGTTGATTTATCTAATGTTTGGGACTTTCTTTGTTATGTAAAGCCTTACGTTCATAATTAGGCAGTATAGGCTGATCAACCAACTATGTGAAACAATATCTTGTGCAAAACCATAGTTCCTCAACTTGTCTCATGGTTTGATGGGGATTTATTTAACGTGATCAATATGCCTTTAATTTGTTACTCAAATGATTATTTCTTTACCTGATTCTGAGGGCAATAGTTATGGTTTACATGCATAATATCAAAATTTTGTTGTTCTGCAAGCAATTAGAGTCATTGATAAAAATGGTACTATAATTATAATAACATACAATTCAGTCCCGAGTAATTAGACTAGTCTTATTCTAGAAAAGAATTTTTTTAAACTAAATGGTGTCTTTAATTCTACTTTTAACACCCAAACTACGAATATACGCCATAATTATTTAAATATGTGATCCTATCTTATTTCAATTAAAACTAGAAATTGTTTTCGGTTAGTATAATAATATATATGTTTCGATGATATTAAATATATTTTGGATTATAATACAAATAGCATATAATTTATTTATGTATTATTAATATATAACTTATTTATTCATTGGAGTAAATAATTAATTTGTACTTGGTTGTTGCGTTGGTTTATTTTCTTTCGCGGGATATTAGAGGCGGCAGTTGACGAAGACGCGACACACTAAATCAGAGGATCAGCTTCTTTGGGAAAAAGCATCAGCCAAGGTAAGGGGTGGGATGAGGTTCGATATTATGAGTATAAAATAACGTGA
>NC_021162.2:44990955-44994225 GCF_000331145.2 Cicer arietinum | reverse complement strand
TGTGAATGATATGTACTGGAGTGTTCTTGCTGCTTGAATGAAATTGTGATATCACTTGAATATGCCACATGTTTGATCTGTTATTTGTGATTGATAAGACTAAATGATGCATTGTGAGTAGTGTAAACCAAATATTGTGATTTTATTGGGATTGACTGATAAAGATATATAATGATGAATATTGTTAAGTCAAATTAAAACTTATTGAATTGCGATGATCGAGTAAGTCTGGGATATGCGTTGTAGATTTTGGAGTTAGGGTTATTTTGTCATCATATAGGGAGGGTCTGACAAACCTAGTGATTCGGGAAAGTACAACTGAATGAGCCTGATCGTGGAGGGCTACAGTCGAACTGTAAGGTAAGACTGATAGACCTTGGGGGTACACCTAGTGGGGAATTCCTAAGTGGATTAGTGGGTTATTCCCTAAGGTCGGGAACTACCGTGCAACACAAGAGTACCCCGACCGTCGCGTATATGTGTCTCGGGTTGAGTTGAGGGGATCTATGAGGACTTGGCCATTCATGAATTGTCCGTCCACTCTTGTAGTGGCATAGTATTACGCCTCCTAACCAAGTAATTCAGAGTAGAATGGTACCAAATGATGAAGTATAAAGTATAGGACATGCATAGCATTTCATTATTTTGATTATTATGATTGAATTTGATAAGTCGTTGATATTATACACTTGACTGTTTTGAGATTGTGATAATTTGATTGTTTGCGTGTTCTCCTCGTGTACTTTATGCTGTTACATAATTTCGATACTCACCCCTCGTTGTTTGGGTTTGGCGTTTGCGACGGACGCAGACGAGTTGTAAGTTACAGGTGGTGACTAATGCTATCAGGAGAGGCGGAAGCCACCATGCTCTGGAGACATTCATTATTATGCATTGTGTTGATGTTATTTTGAGTATTTTATTTTGGGAATTCCCGCTCTGATAGTGACATCGGGTTGGGACTATATTTGCACTGAATTTAAAACATAAGTATGTGTACTTCAAAAAGGATTCTGTTGTTTGATATTATGACTTCGAATTCATTATGTTTAATGGAAATTTTGGATTTATGTGACATGCTTATGATCAGGTGATACTCCTTATCTTGATAAAAATAAAAAAATAAAAAAAAAATAAAAAAATAAGGTTTAGGGTGTCACATTAGTGGTATCAGAGCTGGTCTGTCCAATCAGACCGTAAATGTGTTATGTGTTCGCTATGTTTTCAATCATTAGTTAAATTAAGGATTTATTTGATATATTTTGTTGATTTTTGTTCCTTGAGTTAAATTTAATGTTTTATGTTTTATTTTAGTGATTAAGTAGGAATTTTTCGTAATTTTACATTGCGTTGCGTTTTGGTGCAGTGCTGAATTTTGGTGAGAAATCAACATGACACATGTAGAGTATTTCAGCCATATCTGGTGTTGTAGATGTCCAATTGGAGTCAAACCAAATGCAAATGAAAGCTAGGATCCATAGCTTCAACTTTCATGAAGACACCGGAACCAAATTCATACTCGAAAGAGGAGAAAAATGCAATATACGCCGGACAACAGATGCTGAGCGCTGGAGCGCGCCCAAGCGCAAGCCAAGCGCTTTTCCAGCATCTTCTACTGCCCAAACGTGCCCAAGCGCATCCAAGCGCGCCTGGGGCGCGATAACCGCACCAGCAACCATAAAAACAGGGATTTTTACTGTTTTATGATCTTTTTTTGACTCTGGGGAACTTGGGAGACTTGTGCCCTAGCATAGAAACTCAAGGACGGCCGTTTCTAACGCCATTGAAGCAGTTTTATCAAGAATCATCCATGAATCATTCTTGTAATTCTTCTTTAATCCTTATCTTTTGTATCTCTGTCATGAGTAACTAAACCCTATTTGTTAGGGATGAGTGTAACCAGATGAAATCCTTATTTTTCTAATTTGGTTTATAGTTATATGAATGAATTTATTGAATTGTTTTTCTCATCTCTGTGCTTAATGCTTTTTATTGCTTGATCAACATTAAAATGTTCTACGATTTGTATTTTGAAACGGAAGTGGACTTTACGAATGCTTGAGATGAGAAATTCATGAATTTGTAGTCTAGGGATAGATGCAGGTCATGAAACCAATTAAATTAGTTGCAAAGCAATAATTTACAAGAGAATTTCTATACGGTAATGCTTAATTCTAATCTTAAATCCACTAAGGAATTAGGGGTTACTTTGGAATTAAAGGTTCTGTCACTAAGACATTAGGGCAAGAATAATAAAGAGAATTCAGTAATAATTCAATAAAGGAATTCAGTAACTAGGATCAAATTAGACACCAAGGTTGGATTCGAAGTGAAACTCATCTCTAACATTTTTCTCAATATAAAAGATCAATTTTATTATTGTTGTCAATTTCAAACATTATTTCAATCAACTTGAGAACTTTTTGTTCAATTTTAGTAACTAAATATAATTCAATAGTAAAACGCAATCCTTGAGTTCGACACTCGGTACTACCGTTTTATTATTACTTGCAACGATTCAGTACACTTGCTGAAACGCTATCAAGTTTTTGGCGTCGTTGCCGGGGATTGCCATATCACTATTGAATTTAATTTGTTTACTGAATTGAAATTTTTTTGCTTTGCAATAAAATTTCTTCTTTTATTTTATTTCAAAAAAAAATTTTGGTTTAAAACTCTCTTATTTTTACTTAATTATTTATCTTCCTTTAACTTTTCAGTACTCACAATTTGTCTAACCTTGTATGCGAGGCCAGTCCTCAGCTGAACTTATTTTTGATCCAGAAATTGAAAAAACAGCGAAAGCACATAGAAAGGCAGCTCAGGAAAGGAGACAAATGGAAAGACATTTAGTAGTGGAAGAAGAGGTTTTGGGTGATTGTGTCATATTTACTGAAATGGCCGACCCACCACCACCAGAACGTACTCTCGGAGAATATGGGAATCGAATTAGAAATCGTGCTCGATTACCCATTCATCACCAACCGGTTACAGTCAATAAGTTTGAAATAAGTCCTGCTCTATACCGAGAGTTGAAGGAAATTCATTTTGCCGGTAGACATAACGAAGACGCTAATAGACACCTCACAAATTTCTTTGAATTGTGTGAAACAGTGAAGGTGGATGGGTTGTCTGAGGAAAGCAAGAAATTGAAGCTATTTCCATTCTCTTTGTTAGATGATGCTAAGGAGTGGTTTCTTTCATTCCCCGCCGACAGCATCACCACATGGGATGATCTTGAGGATAAGTTCTTGGAACAATATTTCCCCC
>NC_021162.2:44982909-44983227 GCF_000331145.2 Cicer arietinum | reverse complement strand
TGGATAGTGTATTAGAATGGAAAGCACCTAAGTCAGTGACTGAGATTAGAAGTTTCCTAGGATTGGTCGGTTATTATCGTAGGTTCATAGAAGGATTCTCCAAGTTGGCCTTACCTTTACCTAAGTTGACCCAAAAAGGGGAGTTGTTCATGTGGGATACTCATTGTGAGAATAGTTTCCAAGAGCTTAAGAAACGATTGACCTCTGCACCGATCCTAGTATTACCCGACTTGAGTGAACCCTTTGTAGTATATTGTGACGCGTGTGGTTCCAGATTAGGTGGAGTACTTATGCAGGATAGGAAGGTGGTAGCATATG
>NC_021162.2:44982405-44982669 GCF_000331145.2 Cicer arietinum | reverse complement strand
CCTGGAAAGGCCAATGTAGTGGCTGATGCCTTGAGTAGGAAGACTTTGAGTGTGTCCGCCTTAATGGTTAAGCATAGTGAGTTGTTAGAACAATTTAGAGACCTTAGTTTAGTTTGTGAAGTGACACCAGAAAGTATTAAATTGGGAATGTTGAAGGTAACTAGTGGAATATTGGAAGAGATTGAAAAAAGTCAAAAGTTAGATTTATACCTTTTAGATAAGTTACAGTCGATTGACCAAGGGAGAGAACCTGACTTTAAAATA
>NC_021162.2:44958544-44981905 GCF_000331145.2 Cicer arietinum | reverse complement strand
TATTGTTAATAATAATAATAATAATAATAATAATAATAATAATAATAATAATAATAATAATAATAATAATAATAATAATAATAATAATAATGTTGGAGCCTTATATACATTAGCCATAGGTATATACATATCTGTACCGTATAAACATTAGGCGGTAGGTCAACATGTATGTACCATATATATATATAAATATCATTAGCCTAAGTTACGCGTATGCACTGAAGGAAAGAAGAAAAAAAAGAAAACAAATTCGCCGCAACCGTGTTTCAGCCCCTGGGTTCTAACAACAACACTACAATATAGCACAACCATACAACATGTATACTCTTTTTAATTTCATCAATTGATACTGTCTGGTCTGAATAAAAAGAAGGAGTATATTTTCCTAATTCCATCAATTATATCAATATAGGGTTGTTGTATCAATGTTGGGCAATATAGGAGTAGTCATAGTTAGCCTTCTTAATATGCTGTTGATATATATTTGTGAGGTAGATGAAAGTATATGGGAAACCGTGATAAAGAATTCTGTTGTGGTGAACTACATATTCCAAGCAGTAAAACCAAAATATTGGGACTATGATTTCAAATGGAAAATCCCTTTAAAACAATTCTTTTTGCATAGCTTAAGCGTTGATTTATCTAATGTTTGGGACTTTCTTTGTTATGTAAAGCCTTACGTTCATAATTAGGCAGTATAGGCTGATCATCCAACTATGTGAAACAATATCTTGTGCAAAACCATAGTTCCTCAACTTGTCTCATGGTTTGATGGGGATTTATTTAACGTGATCAATATGCCTTTAATTTGTTACTCAAATGATTATTTCTTTACCTGATTCTGAGGGCAATAGTTATGGTTTACATGCATAATATCAAAATTTTGTTGTTCTGCAAGCAATTAGAGTCATTGATAAAAATGGTACTATCATTATAATAACATACAATTCAGTCCCGAGTAATTAGACTAGTCTTATTCTAGAAAAGAATTTTGTTTAACAAAATGGTGACCTTAATTCTACTTTTAACACCCAAACTACGAATATACGCCATAATTATTTAAATATGTGATTATGTCTTATTTCAATTAAAACTAGAAATTGTTTTCGGTTAGTATAATAATATATATGTTTCGATGATATTAAATATATTTTGGATTATAATACAAATAGCATATAATTTATTTATGTATTATTAATATATAACTTATTTATTCATTGGAGTAAATAATTAATTTGTACTTGGTTGTTGCGTTGGTTTATTTTCTTTCGCGGGCTATTAGAGGCGGCAGTTGACGAAGACGCAACACACTAAATCAGAGGATCAGCTTCTTTGGGAAAAATCATCAGCCAAGGTAAGGGGTGGGATGAGGTTCGATATTATGAGTATAAAATAACGTGAGATGAACGGGAATGCCGCTTACTACGTACAGTTGAGCTCTATTGAGTAATAATAATTAACTAATAAAATGTGAATGGTAATAGTGAGGATTAAAATATAATTTATAACCTATAGAATTGCTGTGAATTTATTTATATCAAGATTGTATGCCGTCTGATTTTATGAATATTATATTGATTGTTACTGTGTGAATGATATGTACTAGAGTGTTCTTGCTGCTTGAATGAAATTGTGATATCACTTGAATATGCCACATGTTTGATCTGTTATTTGTGATTGATAAGACTAAATGATGCATTGTGAGTAGTGTAAACCAAATATTTTGATTTTATTGCGATTGACTGATAAAGATATATAATGATGAATATTGTGAAGTCAAATTAAAACTTATTGAGTTGCGATGATCGAGTAAGTCTGGGATATGCGTTGTAGTTTTTGGAGTTAGGGTTATTTTGTCATCATATAGGGAGGGTTTGACAAACCTAGTGATTCGGGGAAGTACAACTGAATGAGCCTGATCGTGGAGGGCTACAGTTGAACTGTAAGGTAAGACTGATAGACCTTGGGGGTGCACCTAGTGGGGAATTCCTAAGTGGATTAGTGGGTTATTCCCTAAGGCCGGGAACTACCGTGCAACACAAGAGTACCTCGACCGTCGCATATATGTGTCTCGGGTTGAGTTGAGGGGATCTATGAGGACTTGGCCATTCATGAATTGTCCGTCCACTCTTGTAGTGGCATAGTATTAGGCCTCCTAACCAAGTACTTCATAGTAGAATGGTACCAAATGATGAAGTATAGAGTATAGGACATGCATAGCATTTCATTATTTTGATTATTATGAATGAATTTGATAAGTCGTTGATATTATACACTTGACTGTTTTGAGATTGTGATAATTTGATTGTTTGCGTGTTCTCCTCGTGTACTTTATACTGTTACATAATTTTGATACTCACCCCTCGTTGTTTGTGTTTGGCGTTTGCGACGGACGCAGACGAGTTGTAAGTTACAGGTGGTGACTAATGCTATCATGAGAGGCGGAAGCCACCATGCCTTGGAGACCTTCATTATTATGCATTGTGTTGATGTTATTTTGAGTATTTTATTTTGGAAATTCCCGCTCTGATAGTTACATCGGGTTGGGACTATATTTGCACTGAATTTTAAACATAAGTATGTGTACTTCAAAAAGGATTCTGTTGTTTGATATTATGACTTCGAATTCATTATGTTTAATGGAAATTTTGGATTTATGTGACATGCTTATGATCAGGTGATACTCCTTATCTTGATAAAAATAAAAAAATAAAAAAAATAAATTTATTTGGGGTTTAGGGTGTCACACCTCTCCTAGTTCTAGTTGAAGTGGATAATGCTCGAAGGGAGAAAGAATCGTCTTAATCATTTTAACATGACATCGGTCAGGCGATTTCAACTCGGAATGTTCTTTCTACGAGTCGAACATAGCCTAGAAAGGAGCGCTACAAAGTGGTCGAAGAGCTTTTATGCTGGAACTTGTTTTTCTCCTATTCCTACTTACCATTCCATCACCGTTCCACCACCACTTCTCTGTTTCATCACCGTTCCACCATCGCTTCCCAGTTTCATCACCGTTCCACCACCTCTTTTTCGTTTCATCACTGTCTCTGTCGCTTCCCTCACAAAATCCACCTTTCACGCTTTGCTTCGGAGAAACAGAAATACATAGCCACCACCCATAATTGATCGACTCAATTGATGCTCCAAGTAAGGAACCCCTTTTTTGTCTCCTTGCCACTAGCAAAAACGTCCCCTTTTTCGTGTTCTGTTGATTCCGAAGGGAAGTATGATGATGTAATTGTTGCTTCCTCATATCTTGTGGGTGAGTCATTTGAATTCTGTAGGAGGTATTCTGTTGCCGTTGTTTGGCTCTATACTACTGAATTTAACAAGTTAAAATCCTCACATAAATCTCACTTGCTTTTGTTTCTTTTATCAAGCTGGAAATTGATTTATTCTTTTTCTACAGTGGGAAGTGTTAATCAATTACGATTGGTACCCAATGGTAGTACAACTTTGGGTTTTCCTGTCACAATGAGTGCATATCTCTATACGTTTTATTTTTGTAAGTGATGTTTGTATTTGTCTGTTCTGTTAATTGATTATTATTACTATGCAATCAGTGAACTTTTAATCTATTAAGATTTGTTAGAATAAGTAAATCTGTCAATATTCCTAGATTATACAGCTTGCTAGATTACTTGTTAGTATTCATAGAATATTCAACTTCCTATGTTTAGTGTTAATCAATTAAGCATTCAATGTATTTTTTATATGTTGATCTAACATCGGAATTATTTTGCAGGTTAATGTTTCATCAACGGCCTCTGTTTATAATGAGTATGCTTTGAAGAGCCAATATGATACAAGTATATATTTGCAGGTGAAGTATGCTGAATTGGAAAAGGAATCATTAGTTTACCACATTTTCTTAAAGACCTAAAAATGCTTTAATGAGTTCAAAATTGTGTTTCTGTAAGGAATTTGAATTATCATCTCCTTCTAATATTGGACAGTCTAGTATGTTAATTTGTTCTAGTTAGGCCTTTTCATGTATTTTGATCAACACTTTATTACTGTCCAGTTTGTGCCCAAGTTGTGCGCACGGGCATGCCCATGTGTGAAGATACACTTGCTTATACTGTATTAGAAATTGGAATTTATTACAGTTTATATTAGAAATATAATCAATGTCTCTATGTCTTCAAAAAACAACTAGCATGATTTAAATGTAATGGGTGGTACTTAAGAGTTAGAAACTAATAGGGATGCTTGATGACTGAAACTAACTAGAAGAATCATCTAGATATCCTGGAAGATAATAGTGATGTAAAATAAAATAAATGAGTAGTTTCAAGAACTGCACTTTAGTGGTGCCACCCTGCTAGGACACTTTATACTGCTTTATTATTAATATTACATATGCTAATTCTCAATTTCTTGATTTGCATAACTTATTCTTGTATGGGTTTTGAGCTATGTTCAATTTTCTTGGATATTTTCTTATGCTTATATGTAATAATGCTATTTCAAATGTTCTAGGTCCTAGCAGCTTTGATATCCTAGAAGGCCATTCAAAAGCCACTATGTTATTGATTGCAAACAATGTTGCCCACGGGATATTATCATCTTTCTTCTTCACATATGCAGGTCATTAATTCAGACTTACATTTTTTTTTCTTCCATTGCATTACCTTCTATTTTGTTGATGCCATGTTATTTATCCCTTCACTCAATAACCTATTTAATATGTTGCAGATACAATTTTGAAGATGAGATTGGTGAGCATGATGGTGGTGACTTTAACTATGAGATTGGTGATAACCATGTTCGTGATCATAATGATGAAGAGTTAGATGAATAGTGAAAAGTTAATTCGAAGAACCAATATATTGTAATTTGTTATGATTTAATATATTTTGTTTAAACTAAAATTGTATCTTATTATTTTGAGTACTTAGAAATTAATTATTTTAAATGATTTTGGTGTATGAACTTTTTAGATATTGAAACCAAATTAAAAATTTGTTTTTATTGTTCTTTCGGACATTAAAGTAATGAATTTAAAATAAAAAAAGTAACATTTAGAGACATAATTAGTGACCAAATATTTAATAAAACTAACAATGTGTCACCAATTTCGTCTCTAAATCAATCGTTGATGATACAATAAATTAAATCAAAGTGGATGCTAAATTAGTCACAAATTTTAGTCACTAATTCAATCTACAAAATCGGTCACAAAATTGGTCACAAAATTCAGTCACAAAATCGGTCACTAAATTCGGTCGCTGATTTGGTCGCAACAACTAGCGACGAGCAGTTTACCAACGGATTTAAATTGGTCGCTAAATCGGTCACTAAATCGGTCACTATTCAATTTAGTGACCGATTTTCTTTATTTAGTGACCGAAAAATTTGTCTCTAAAAGCGATTTTTCTAGTAGTGACCTAAAATCACAAATTTAAATTTTAAAAAAAATATCTATTAAATTTTAAAAAGAAAATTTTTTAAGTTGTTTTACAACAATAGTTATAGATTATTCACAATCAACTCTAATTGATTAGATTAATTAGAAAAATAATATAATTAGACAAATATATTTCATTAACTTTTGTTTAGAATTTTACGTTGTACATCACTTAGATGTTCTTAATTAGTCGTATTCACTTATCCACAATTTTTCAATAACTTAACCTCACCTAAACTAACTTTTACTCCAAAAGAAAAATAATTCAAACAAAAACTCATTATTCCTAGAAAAATATGATGTTGCATCAACCATTTTATGAAAAAGTAAAAGCATTTGATCATAGAAGTTTAATAACATTCACAAATAAAAAACTACTTTATTTATAAAAATTAATAAAATAAAAATTCGCAAGAAAATCCGCAGGACATTACCTGTGGAATTTACTACGGAAACTTCCTAGGAACAATCCCATCGATTAATCCTAAAAATTGTGAAGTTTGTTGCGGATATATAGTCACAGTAAATCCGCAGCAAAAGAAAACTTTACCTGCCATTCTTCATGCGGAATTTGAAACTGCAGAAATATTGCTAAAACACAAAATCATTGGTATTACCTGCGGAAATATTTCCGCAGGAAAGGCCGCTGGAAAAACACTAATTTTTAGTAGTGTGTCATCTAAATTTTCGGTAATATTTTATTCAATTACACAAAGGTTTTTATTTTTGGCACATAATTTAAAAAATTGCTGCATCAAAATTGCTCACAATTATGGGGCCAATTTATGTCATAAGTAATTTATGCATAAATCCACCACACCATGCATGTCATATTACATAATATGAATTCATCATATTATTCAATCAATATATTGTTTGGTAATCTAATTTGTGAAATATCTTTTATTAAATTAAATAATAATAAATAAAAAATTAATGATATATATATATATATATATATATATATTGCAATTTGATATATTTTAAACAAGAAATTTTTTTGTAATTGATATATAATTTACAAACTTAATAGTCTTACACCTCTCTTTTATCATTCATCTGAGATAAATGTTTTAGATCCATTGTTTATACATCAAAATCATTCATTTAAATTGTGTTTCTCTAATTTATCCTTTTAAATAAAATATTTAATTCACTTATTTTCATAAAATTTTAATTTTTGTGTGGAAGAGATGTTTAGAATATTTTAAACATATTTAATCCTTAATATTTTTTTATAGTAATCATATTTATATTTGTGATAAATGTGTGAAACTTCTTATAAAAATGTCATATCTTCATAGCTTATAAATTAATTAATTTTTATATAAAATTAAATTATATGGTAGAGGTGGATATTAGAACGCTCACTGAATTTTAGAGGTTGTTATTCGTGTTAGTGCTTAATTCATATTGCATATTTTGACTTTTATTTTTATAAATAATTTTTGCAAGTATCTATTAAATCTGAGTTTAATTTTTATACGATTGTTATAAAAATATTTTAAAATATTTTATATTCGGATACATGTTTGAATCTAGAATCCTTTACAATTAGTAGATGTGAATTTCACCGTCATGCTTTTTGTTTTTATAAAAAAGATATTTTTATCACTTAAATATTATTAATAATAACATTTACCAAAAATATCTGAAACACTTAAACATGAATACCACTCAACACACCTTCTCACAAAACAAGAATTGAAAATAACACACACGCTCGTACTAAGGAAATGACCACCAAACTTTAACAAAAAACATAATATTATAAAATTAGAGTAACTTTTTCATATATTTATATTAATACCATTAACGAAATGTGTCAATTCTCCTTATATTTTTAAAAAATCAAAATAGAGAAGCAAAATATTTTTTCTCATTTTAAAAACAGGAAATAAAAAAAAATTAAAAACACTTGAATATAAAAAGTATTGCCAAGCGGATTTTTAGTTTTTTTTTTTAAAAGTAAAATACAATTTTTAAAAACCCAATCAAACAAGTTCTTTATTTTTTAATTTTAAATTTGGATTTTGCTGACTTTTATATTCGGGTACATATTTGAATCTAAAATCCTTTACAATTAGTAGATGTGAATTGCACCACCATACTTTTTTTTTATAAAAAAAAATATATTTTTATCACTTAAATATTATTAATAATAACATTTAACAAAAAAATCTAAAACACTTAAACATAAATACCACTAACAAAACAAGAATTGAAAATAACACACACGCTCGTACTAAGGAAATGACCACCAAACTTTAACAAAAAAACATAATATTATAAAACTAGAGTAAATTTTTCATATATTTATATTAATACCATTAACGAAATGTGTCAATTCTATAACGTGTATTTTTAAAAATCAAAATAGAGAAGCAAAATATTTTTTCTCATTTTAAAAACAGGAAATAAAAAAAAATTAAAAACACTTGAATATAAAAAGTATTGCCAAGCGGATTTTTAGTTTTTTTTTTTAAAAGTAAAATACAATTTTTAAAAACCCAATCAAACAAGTTCTTTATTTTTTAATTTTAAATTTGGATTTTGCTGACTAAAGATTTAAAACACTAAAAATTGATAAATTTTTATAATGACAATTTGTAATATTTACAATTTGAAATATAAAAAACTTGTACTATCATCTTGTTATACGACGAAGATGTGAACGGGATTGCTTTGATCACAACCTTCTTGGTCTATTTACTGTGTTATCCAACTTGTAATAATTTTTAATACACTTATACATTTGTAGAGTAAATAAAGACCGTTTCTCTTTGTTTAATATTTAAAGCTAAAAGTAATCATTTTCAAATACATATTTTTTTTCCAATAGTTATAAATATTGTAAAAAAACGTTATTGTAATTTCTTTTGATAATTTTGTTGTTGTTATTATAAATACAATAAAAATAGAATAATATTTAGAGTTGTAAATCAACATTCACAAACAAAAATAATATCATCTATAATTTATTATGTTTGATAAAATATTATTATTGTCTTTTTGTAGTTCGTGCATAATTAAGATTGAAAATAAATCGAACTCAGTTGAGTTTGTTTTAACTTAACTTAATAAAAATTTGTTTGAGTTCAATATAATTTTTTTTTTAAGTTGAAATCAAGTCAATTCAAATTCACAAACAAAACTTAATAAAAATTTGTTTGAGTTCAATATAAATTTTTTTTTTTTAAGTTGAAATCAAGTCAATTCAAATTCACAAACATCTCGATTTAGCTCGTTAGTTCAAATAACATAATTTGAAAATCATTTTTTTTTAAATTTTTGACCAGACCAATTTACATTTTTATTTAATATATAAATTTATATTTTAAAATATTTCAAATTTTATTTAGACAATGATAAAAGATATTAAAAGAGAATGATTTTAAATATGAAATATTTATCAAACAACTTTTTGATTTTTTAGTTTTCACTTTCTGATAAAATTTTAAAATATAATTGTATTAAACAAGTTTTATCATATTTTCATATCCAAACCAATTTTTAAAAATGAATTATCAAATATATTTTTTGGTTTTTATTTGTTGAAAACAGTTTTTTAAAATTAATTTATAAAATTAATTTCAAAAACTAAAAAACTAAAACTCTTTTAGACAAGCCCCTAATTTTATTTTCAAAAACTCAACCTTAAAGACAAATACCATTTTTGGAATTCACTATGAAGATCAAAACTATTGATAAATATATGGATTTTTTCGAACAAAACCAAATCATAATCACCCAAAATATTAATTCAAGATCAGCACTTTCTAACTACTTTGTTATAACCTTTAAAACAAAAAATGATATTTGAAAATCACCCAAAAAAAAAATATATCATTACTTTTTCAACCATTACACATCTCAAAATTATATAACCATTACTATTCTTTAAAGACATAATCAATCAAAATTAATGGAAGGCAAACAAACTTACCCGATTTAAAACTTCCATTCATTCCACATTCACATTACGTTAAAAACATCGAAGAGGACTTTTTCTAACTCCTTAAAAATTAACAAAATTTCTACAACTCAAATCACAACAACAACTCATTTTTAAAGATAATATTTTGTTTTTTAAACTATTTTAAGAAAAATGGTCATGACCTCTTTGTTTCCACTTTTTTTCTTTAAAATGTTTGGACATAATGTAAACCCAATATTGAAGAGCTTTTTCCTGTTAATTATGCGTCAAATAGTCTTGATTTCTTTTAGACACCCAAAACATTAACTACAAAAACATTTAAACATAAGGGTTATACAATATTTTTTTTTTCAAACATACATAGTTAAGGAAACTCAAATTATCAATTCACAGCTTAAAGGACATTAATTAATTTCTGTAAATTTCATTTAAAAATTATCATCTTTTTGTTGTGATTCAGTTTCACTTTGAATATGTTTAAGTTCTTAAATTTATCCCTGCTTTAATTCAGATGGAGCGTTAGTTTAACAAAAAATGTTCATCAAGTAAGTTTGAAAAACAATGACCCCTAATCCTTAGATGTTTACTTTCTGTGATCATCTTGACTTGCTCAACAAGATATTTTCTGAAGAAATTATAAAGCGGGAAAAGTACAACAAAATCTTGTTTGAAATTCACGCAAGTTGTCTTGATAGAACAATCCGTATAAGATATGTGCAACGTTCCCTACAACGGTCAGAATATTAACGACATCAACTCGGTACTACGAAAGGACACTCAAGCGTTATTTCAAATTGTGAGAAAACACATACAACGAAGAAACCAATTTGTGAGTACATGTGAGCATCTACGTTGTAGAAACCCTCAGTGATCGTATTTTTAAAATCCTTTTAGAATCTATTCAGAAAACTTCATTTTATATCCTCTTTATATAGTTCTCTTAATAAACATAAAAACTACATTAATCCTTTGTGCCTTGGCCCAATAATGGTTGTTCTTCAAATACTTGATTGTAATAAGTTAGATATGACACCCTTCACCCAAAAATAATATATACAACAATTTTTAACTTTAATTCCAAAAATTTACTAGTAATTATATGGTCTTCATTATAATTACTAGTAAATTTTTTGAATTATTAACCTGCAATTTCACAAACGCATGACCAAGCTAGTCAAACACAAACGAAGAAGGAGGTGAGTTTTGAAATCATGTTAATAGTATAATATAAGTAAGGAGAACACACAATTAATCATAATACGCCGTATCATTACACAAACATTGTTTAAGGAAAACATAACATTATAAAGTCAAAACCACTCAAGGAAAATCAATACATTTCACTATAACATCAAATCATCTAAGAGAAATTATTATCGCACACGACACATATTAATCACAACTAAACAATCACAAGAAAATGCAATGCTATGCATGAGCATAGACTCTACTTCACAATGTTGTACCATTATAACTCTGAAGTATTTGGTTAGGTGGCTTGATACTATGCCACCTTCTTGGTGGACAGACAATTCAAATTGGATTTGTCCTCAAGAATCCCCTCAACTCAACCCGAGACACATATACACGACAATCGAGGTAAATGGAGTGCTACCTTCAACTCACCTAGGAATTCCCTACCCGAATACCTCTAAGGTATAACAATCTTGCCTTAAGGCTCAACAACAGACCGCCACGATCAAACTCATTTAGTTGTACTTCCCCGGAATCACTAGACTTGTCAGTCCCTACCTATATGATGACAAAATAATCTCCACTTCAAAAATTTTCAATATTTATTTTCTCCCCTCATTGGCCTATGATACTTCATTAAGATTGTCATCTCAAACACAAATTGGAATCACCATCATTTCATTAACTATGCGCTTACTTCAATTTTCTCATCACAAATTTATAACATCACTATCATTAATCATATATCATCATCGTCGTCATCATCACCATCATCATATAAACTCATCATAAATTTATATCATCAGTATCATTAATCATACATCATCACATATCTTATCATAAATTTATAACACCACAATTACTAATCATAATCACATAAAATTATCACAATGCATCTGTCTTTTATTATCACATTACATAAATTTATCTAATCAAACATATACATAAAATTGATTCGACACCCAATATCATAATAATATCCAATGTCACACATTTAAAGAAATTAAATCAATCAACACCTTAAAAATATTTGTATTTCACATTTTTACTTTCGTACATAGTGAGCCTCGTATAAATCGTTGGGAAACACCGTTTTCCTGTTCATCTCACAATATATTATACTTAGGAATTCAAACGCTCTCTAACCCCTTACATTATTTCAACGCTTTCACACACGAATACAATTCCACAAGCAAACAACATTTGTTCTTTGACTTTTTGTCCTTCAATTGATCTAACTCGACAAATTATGGATAAACGTCAAAAATAAATTATGAGAAGACACTCTAATAACTAAATTTCGAAATTCGGTTAGAAAATTTATCATAAATAAGAAAACCAATCAGTGGATAATATAGCCACTTTTTAGACGAACATTTTGGCGTTGGTTTCACTCAACTCAGAGTTACGGTGAAGAAGAACTGTGCAAAATAACGAATTCCACAAACGGAGAAGTCGGATATTTTAGAAAGAAATTGGAATGGTTAAAAATCTGGAAAATATGTTTAATTGACTAACTAAATGTATGAAACAAGATACTGAAATTTGGATGAAAATGGAAAATATTTTCTAGGACAATTATCGATTACCGGTATTAATTTTCTTCTTGTTTTTATTTTTTTCCTCTAAGTGCGGCTGGTCTACTCTCGCTCCCCTCTATTTCGCCTACCATTTCTTCTTCTTGTTTTCAATCAATTTTTTTTATTAATTAGGTTTAAACCTTTATATGGGTCTAACTTATAAAATATATTTTACTTCTTTTTTTATTTAGTTATTTACTTCTTTTTTAAATAAAACAAACAATTACCAAATTTTTTTTAAACTTTATTTTAAAACACAATTCAATTACTAAATTATTACTCATACTTCAAAACTAATGTTTTATAAAATATGGTAATTAAAGTAGTTAATCTTTAAAATACATTAATAACCAAAATTCTTATGTTCCAAATAATCACTATTATCATAATAATAGTTATTATATCATAATAAAATATATAAAATCACATTGCTATAACACGTATATTAAAGTAATAATTAAGTAATAATTTATAAAGTATATAAAATTACATTGCCACAACATTGCTAATATCCCAAGATAATTATTTATAAAGTAAATAATTAAATATAAATATGTGCACACTCAACATTAGTCAAAGATACAAAAAAATATCACATTAATTACCAACTCACATATACACATATAATCGCATAAAATCTTATTCTTTAAAATACTTTTATTTAAAATATATATATATATATATATATATATATATATATATGTTAGTAAAATATAATATTTATTATTTACAACACTCATTTAGTCAAATATGTCCAGATTATCACATCATAGAAAACACTTTTATAAAGAAAAGTAATTATAAAACTAATCAACATATATTTAAAATAATTTTAACACTAGATTAATTATCTAAAATAATATTTTACATCACTCATTTAACATGAGCTACAAAGATAATTGTGGCCATATTTTGTAAAGTAGGTTTGGTCTTGACTACAATTGGCATTCCAACCACTCTTCAATTGCAAATGTTTCGTTAATAAAATACCATTATATCTTTGTGTATCATTTCCGATCAAATCAATATATATCACATAATCAAGTTTGTTAAACATACATGTATCAATAACATAAGTCAGTTTATTAAGCTACCACATAAATATTCACATCATAAACTAGTGATAAAAGTTCAACTCTAGATTAAATGCAGTGTAAACTTCCAGTTCTCTTATTTTTCAAACTAGCTTAACGAATTTATTATCTCTCAACATATCTAAGTTTGAAACAAATATGGAATTTTCAAGGGAAAGCGTTAGTTTAAGAATCTTCAATTAAAGGAGTCAAGTATACGTCGATATCATTCCCCGGTTGTTTGGGTCCAGAAATTAACAGAGACAACATCATAAACTTACGCTTCATACATAACCATGGAGGTAGGTTATAAATTAACAAAATCACAGGCCACATGCTGTGTGAGATGCTTTGAAGACCATGTGGATTCATTCCATCAGTAGAAAGTGCAAGTCTTAGATTTCTTGACTCTATCCCGAATTCAGGATACTCTTGATCAATTTTTGCCCATTGTGGGGAATCTACAGGGTGTCAAAGTTTTTCATATCTAATTCTTTCATTTACATGCCATGTCAAGTGTTTTAAATCTTCTTCACTACGATACATGCACCTATATCTTGGTATTATAGGAAAATACCACACGACTTTTGCTGGAGTAGATTCTTTCTTCTTATATCGAGAGACATTGCATTTCGGACACACCTTTAGTAATTAATATTCATTTCGAAATAAAATGCAATTGTTAGGATGCGCATGAATTCTTTCATAACTCATGCCAATAGAGCACAAAATCCGTTTCGCCTCGTACGTTCGACTGGGAAGTTCATTATCATCTGGCAACATATCTTTTAAGAGTGTTAATAATTTTGTGAAGCTTTTATCCTACCATCCATTACTCGCTTTTAAGTTGTACAATTTTAATATCGCCGACAGTCTTGTGAATTTAGTACAACCATTATATAATGGTTTCTTTGCATCCCTACACAAACTCTCAAACATTTTAGGATAATCCTGAAGATCTTCTTCAACTGCTTTTGCAATCTCCTCAACTCGGTCCGGCTCATATGTATCTATATCGAAGTCAGTTGAAGCATATGTCAAACCATTCTCAAAATTAATGTTTGCTTTTTTTTTTCTCACCATGTCTTATCCAACATGTGTAGCTTTGATCAATTCCATTACATACTAGATGTCCTTCTAATTCATCTTCTCTAACACGTTTTCCAAAACAACATTTTAAACAAGGACAAACTACTCTATTTGGATCTTTTGCATTCTTCACTGCAAACTCAACAAACTCCTTCACTCCAATTTCATACTCTTTTGTAGGCCTCATATTTTAGTAGTGTTGTTATCTAGATCTTTATTATTCGAATTTATATTTATGAAGTATAAATATAAAAATAACTATATTATTTATATATAAAATATAATAATGATGATGATGTTGTGCCATAAATATCCGTATAATAGCCAATAATATCTATTAATAGCATAAGTTATAGATTGAATTCACTATAAACGGAATTAATGGACCTAAATTAATTCTGAATTCGTGATATATATAACACCCTAAATATTTAATTAATAGATAATAGTAAATTAAAATAAATTATATTATATGTGTATTCTATGTGGTGAAATAATTTCTTACGCATTTTTTTAATCTTGATAATTTATTTGAATTATTGATATTAAATAAATTTATTTGCTTAACTTTACACGAACTAAACAAAATAAAAAAAAAATAATAAAATAAAAAAATGAAATCACACATTAAACTATGTTACTAACACACTATCCTTTTAAGAGTAATAGGAAAGACGCCTAAACAATCTGCATAAATGGCCTACTACTAATA
Organism: Cicer arietinum; assembly: GCF_000331145.2. Lineage (NCBI taxonomy): Eukaryota > Viridiplantae > Streptophyta > Magnoliopsida > Fabales > Fabaceae > Cicer > Cicer arietinum. The sequence goes on along the minus strand of NC_021162.2, from coordinate 44,966,907 downwards.
TATATATATATATATATATGCATGAGTTATTAGGTTAGGTTTTTTTCTAAACACTAGGTAGCTGCCTCCACCAACAAAAGCCTCGTCCTTACATATGAAATACTAACCCTTATGTACAAATGAATAGTGCCGCAACAAAAAAAAAATTGTATTGGCTAGTAAGGAATGATGGCTAATCTAGCGATAATTGAACTCAAGAGAAACAGTGGTAAGGTAGTGGAAGAAATAGTAAAATTGGAGAGAAAAATATTCCCAAAACACGAATTGCTCGCTTCCTTTTTTTTCACAACGAACTCAAAAAGAAGACCAGTGGATTGCTGTATCTTCACGTTGATGGCGAACTTGCCGGCTATGTCATGTATTCTTGGCCTTCTTCCTTGTACGCTTCCATCACCAAGCTCGCAAGTTCAAAACTCATTCTTTGTTTTCGTTAATCCAATTTACGAACTCATTGTTGCATTTGAAGTCTAAAATTTCATCTTTCCATCGTAAACTTTTGATCCTTTCGTTATAAATTCAAGCTATGCATATAAGCTGTTTGAAAAATTGTCTAACAGTATTTTGGTTTATTGAAATTGTAATATTAAGACAATCTGGTTTCTTAGACTTATAAAATGACAACTTAGTCCTTTAAATTAAAAATGTTACTCAATTTTTTAGGTTCTTCACTATAATATATTTTTGGGTTTTAGTACAAATAGTAGATAATTTATTTATTTATTAATTAATTTAATTATTTATTTTTTTATTTAGATAATTTATTTATTTACTTATTTACTTATTTACTTATTTAATTATTTATTTTTTTATTTATTTAGATAATTTATTTAATTATTTATTTAGATAATTTATTTCTTTAATTACTCATTTATTCATTTACTTATTTTATTATTTATTTATTCATTTACTTGTTTATTTATTTATTATTTTATTATTTTATTATTTATTCATTTACTTATTTATTTATTATTTATTTTATTATTTAATTATCCATTTGTTTATTTATTTATTATATTATTCATTATATTATTTATTTATTCATTTACTTATTTAATTGTTTATTTTATTATCTATTTATTCATTTAATTATTATTTATTCATTATTTATTATATTATTTACTTATTTATTTATTCACTACTTATTTATTTATTTATTATTTATTTTATTAATTATTTATCCATTTATTTATTTATTATTTTTTATATTATTTATTTATTCATTTACTTATTTAATTGTTTATTTTATTATCTATTTATTCATTTAATTATTATTTATTCATTATTTATTATATTATTTACTTATTTATTTATTCACTACTTATTTATTTATTTATTATTTATTTTATTAATTATTTATCCATTTATTTATTTATTATTTTTTATATTATTTATTTATTCATTTACTTATTTAGTTATTTATTGTATTATTTATTTATTCGTTTACTTATTTATTTATTTATTATTTTGTTATTATTTATTTATTCATTTACTTATTTATTTATTTATTTTATTAATTATTTATTATTTATTTATTTATTATTTATTCATTCTTTATTTATTCGTTATTAATTTATTAATTATTTATTCATTTATTTATAGTAAGTAATTCATTTGTATTTTGTGGTTGTGTGGTTATGATTCCCTCGCGGACTATTAGAGACGACGACCGATAAAGAAACGACTCGTTAGCAGATCAGACTCATTGGACGGAATCTTCAGCCGAGGTAAGGGGTGAGATGAGGTTCGATATTATGAGCGTAAAATAACGTGAGATGAACGGGAATGCTGAAATTCCCAAATGTTCATTCGGGGCTTACTACGTACAGTTGAGCCCTATTGATGAATTATAATTAATTAATAAGATGTGGATGGTAATAGTGAGGACTAAAATATAATTTAGCAACTTGTAGAATTGTCGTGAATTTATTTATATTAAGATTGCATGTTGTCTGATTTTATGAAATCTTCTGTTGATTGTTAATGTATGAATGATTTGAACTTGAATGTTTTGTTACTTGATTGAATTTATGATATTACTAGAATGTATCACCGATTGAATTCCTTATTATGTGATTGATGAAATTGGATTGTGTATTGTGAGTAGTGTAAACCAAATATTGTGATTTTATTGTGATTGACTGATAAAGATATATGATGACGAATATCGTGAAGTCAAACTGAAACTTAGTGAGTAGTGATGATCGAGTAAGTCTGAGATATGTGTTGTAGATTTGGAGTTAGGATTGTTTTGTCATCATATAGGGAGGGTCTGACAAACCTAGTGATTCGGGGAAGTACAACTGAATGAGCCTGATCGTGGAGGGCTACAGTCGAACTGTAAGGTAAGACTGATAGACCTTTGGGGTACACCTAGTGGGGAATTCCTAAGTGGATTAGTGGGTTATTCCCTAAGGCCGGGAACTACCGTGAAAGACAAGAGTACCCCGATCATCGCGTATATGTGTCTCGGGTTGAGTTGAGGGGATCTATGAGGACTTGGCCATTCATGAATTGTCCGTCCACTCTTGTAGTGGCATAGTATCAGGCCTCCTAACCAAGTACTTCAGAGTAGAATGGTACCAAATGATGAAGTAGAGTATAGGACATGCATAGCATTCCATCATGGTGATTATCTTATTGTGAATGAATTTGATAAATCGTTGATATTATACACTTGACTGTTTTTGAGATTGTGATAATTTGATTGTTTGCGTGTTACCGTCGTGTATTTTATGCTGTTACATAATTTCGATACTCACCGCTCGTTGTTTGTGTTTGGCGTTTGCGACAGACGCAGACGAGTTGTAAGTTGCAAGTGATGACTAATACCATCAGGAGAGGCGGAAGCCACCATGCCTTGGAGACCTTCATTATTATGCATTGTGTTGATGTTATTTTGAGTATTTTATTTTGGGAATTCTCGCTCTGATAGTGACATCGGGTTGGGACTATATTTGCACTGAATTTAAAACATGAGTATGTGTACTTCAAAAAGAATTCTGTTGTTTGATACTATGATTTCGAATTCATTATGTTTGATGGAAATTTTGGATTTATGTGACATGCTTATGATTATGTGATACTCTTTATCTTAATAAAAAAAAATTATTTGGGGTTTAGGGTGTCACACCATTTTCATACTCTTTTGACAATCGATTGGCAGACATCCATTTCCGGTCCATATTATATGACCTATATAAATGTAGTTACAAAAATATTAAGCTATTGATAACATCAACCATTATGTAACAATTTCAAAACAGAAAAGATTTCAAAACAGATCAACAAATTTCAAAAAAGAAAAGATTTTATATGATTTATTATGTAACAATTTATTAGTTTTCGTGACAACAACAAATTAATAAATACAGTACCTGAGACAACGTATCCAATTTTTTATAAAGGAGGAGTCGTAGATGGCCGTACAATACGTAGAGGAGAAGAGTGTTCCCAGAGTATAGGAGATTAGGGTTCGTAAATTTTATTTATTTATTTAAAGTAACTGATTTTTATTAGGCTTTTACAGCGCTTGTAACAAAAGCGCTCTAATAGGTCATTTAATTATTTGAAAGCGCATGTCTTTTATAGCGTTTGCAAAAAAAGCGCTCTAATAGGTCATTTAATTATTTGAAAGCGCAAGTCTTTTACAGCGCTTGTCCAAAAAGCCCTGTAAAAGCTATGTAACATCAGGTGGGAGCGCTATATTTTACAGCGCTTGTTTTTAAAGCGCTGTAAAATGATATGTGAGGACGCTTCATTTTACAGCGCTTGTGAACAAGCGTTGTAAAAGCCTTGTAAACATTATACCCAAGCGCTATATGACCCTACAATAGCGATTTTTTCACAGTGCTTGTCCAAAAAGCGTTGTTATATCCTCCGTTATTTTTAAAATATAATTACAACAACGCTTGTAATTAATAAGCACTGTAAAAAGCGCACTATAAAATATCATTTTTTGCGTAGTGTATTTTTCCACGGATAATAAATGTTCTCAATCGGTACATTGACACTTATACATCTTGTTTCTATTGTAATTCTTAATTAGAAACTTTAGTTATATTAATTTTTTTTATATTATATTAATTAGATTGTTCGAATGTTAAGCCGCAAGAAATCACCATTTTCTGTGAAATTGAGTCTTTAATATGTGAATCGTCGATCAAAGTAAGAAGGGGGATTTTGACTTTTCATATAATGAATAGATTGAGTAGGTTTATTAAATAGGGATGTTTCATGATCCTTAGGTCTATATCAACTGTTTGATTTGCTTAGAATCGTGGGAACAGTAAAAGTAATGAGTTATTTGTTGTCTTTTTTAGACCATTGCTTATGATGTCTCACCTATTTATTAAATATATGAAAATCGATAATTATGTGTTGGACGTTAGTGATTTAATTGATATAATTCACAAATAGAAAGTGACTAAATTAAGGATTAATCGATTAGAATGGTGTTGTTAACCAAATAGTTTTGTGTTAATCCATTATATACACATGGTTAATTTATTAGGTTAATTAGTTATGATGGAAAATTAAGTTACCAATTAACTAGTAATAAGAATAAAGGTATTAAGTTATGGATTAATAATTAGAATTAAAATAGTAATGTTAATTGTTAATAAATATTGTTGATGTTGTTTTATATGGTGGTGATGATAGACAGTAATTTGTTGAAGCATGCTTAGTTGTAGATATGAGTTCCTAGACAATGATTTGGTGATGAATGTATTGTCATGTATCTTATGCATTCATATAGTATGATATGGTATAGGAATTGATCTGTGATAGAATCAGAGTTCAACGGTCGAGAGGAGCTTTAAGGAGTTAATAGTAAGAAGATTTTACATAAAGGCACGACACTGCTGAGATGTTTCGTTGAATATTGGATAACCCTAATTAGACGCTCTTATTTGTAAAATAGCAAGTAGCTTCTTTAGAGACACCAACCTAAAGTTAGAAAGATCTACTGTGGAGCACTTAACGATTAGGATTCGTGGTAAGCTATCATGTATTTTTTTAATAGCTTTAAATATGTCTTTGATCTATGAAAATATATCACTTTATGATTTTAGTTAATCTAACTTTTTTTTTTTTTGAGTTTAGTCCCCGTAAAATCAGACACAATCGGTTTTGGTCCCTAAGAAAAAAGCTAATAAACTGTAATGACACGTCGATCTATAAATACACAATAGCACATCATCTTTTATGATATATTAAAAATTAAAATATTTTATATTATTAATTAATAAATTTATTTATTGATCATTTAATAGTTAGTGATATTTTATAAAGAGAATATGAATAAAAATTAAAAGAAGGGTTTAGTGGTTTTTAGAAAACTCTTTATTCTTTTAATATTGATTTGACGTTTGGGACCAAATTCGACCATATCTGATTTTACAGAAAGTAAATCCATACAAAAAAACTTACAAGAATTAAAATAAAAAATTGTTATATTTGCAGAGACCAAATACATATTTAAACATTGTTCATATACTATGTTATATACTTGAATATTGATGTAAATTTAATTTACTCGACTCTACTTAATTATATCTTTTAAAATGGTGAGCCACCTTCATTTGTTTCTCATGTAGTTGCTTGCACACTACATGTATAAGTAGATGATGAGATTACTTGAAAAAAATTACCAACAAAGAGGAGGCATAATGATTAGTATGCCGCCAACGCTTTAGATAGTTAAATATTTATATTTTACTGTGGTCATGTTAGTCAACTATTTATATTTATAATGTTTCTTTTATGAAATTCGAAATATATTCACCTAAAATAGTTAAAATTTGAAATATTGCTTCTTTGCCTTTTATGTATATCACCATTTAAGTAGCATTTAATAGTTTTCTGAATGATTAGTTTTATTGATTTTCTAGAAGGGCTTTGACATGATGCCATGTCATCAATTTTGTGTAAGGATGTATGAGAGAGGAGAATTATCCCATGGATGGCACGGGTCCACGTATGTTTCCAGCAAGGAAAATATTATAAACTATGTGGTATTAAGGAAAACATTATCATTATAAGTTTATAAAACATAATTTATATAAACATTCTATTGAAGAATTATAACTTTTACAAAAATCAATCGTAGAAATTTGGATATTTTTTATCTAAAAATGAAATAATAAAGAAATTCGTAAACAATAGTGATATTTTGAATTTAAAATCTAGACACGACATTTAAGTTAATAATTTTAACATTTTCCTGTTGAGTTGGATCTTACGGATATTTAAATTTTGATGTAATTATTTAATTAATTTTGTTTATTAATTTTGAAATATATTCACTTAAAAAACATGAAAATTTGAAATAATGTGATTTTAATTTAATTGAATACGTTTATGTACATCATCATTTAAGTATGTATTCAATAGATTTTTGAATGCATTGGTTTTCTTTCTTTTTAGAATGGCCTTCAAATGATGCCATATCATCAATTTTGTGTGGAGGATGCATGAGAGAGCTTAGAACAAATCTTACTTTGTATTTTTAATATAATACACTACGCGAAAAATAGGATTTTACAGCGCTTTTTTTAAGCCATTTACAGCGCTTTTTTTTTATTATAAAAAAACGCTGTAGAATCGAGCGCTGTAAAAAGATACAACAGCGCTTTTTAAAATAAAAAATTGCTGTAAAATATGCAGATATATTGCACGTGCTTGTTATGCACATTTTACAGCACTTTTTTTAAAAAGCGCTGTAATATAGGCATTATAATGCACATTTTACAACGCTTTTTCATATAAGCGCTGTAAAATGTGCACTCAATAAATGCATTATAATGCACATTTTACAACGCTTTTTCAAATAAACGCTGTAAAATGTGCACTCAATAAATGCATTATAATGCACATTTTACAGCGCTTTTTCATATAAGCGCTGTAAAATGTGCACTCAATAAATGCATTATAATGCACATTTTACAGCGCTTTTTCAAATAAGCACTGTAAAAGGTGCACCCAATATATGCATTATAATGCACATTTTACAGTGTTTTTTCAAATAAGCGCTGTAAAAGGTTCATTTTGTTATTTATTTAAAAACGTGGTAAATTAAATTTTTAAAAAGCGCTGTCTTTTAATTTTTTTTTCCAAAATCATTTTCATCCAAAATCAGTTCACACAACAACAGAACATATTCAGAATCAGTTCACACAATCAGTACACAAAAACAGAACTATATAAATTAACTTATAAGTTAATTTACACAACAACAAAACATATTCAGATACATATATAACTTAACTACATATACTATTTAGATATTGTACAACAACACATATTCATATACATATTCAGATACTGTGCCCTATTCATATACATATAACTAACATTATTACACAGAACAAAACTAGCTACCATATAATATTCAGATCCCTTGCAGCATGCTATTTCCCAGAAAATAAAATAATTTTCATTTCAAGCACATACTGACACCAGTCTTCCTTTAATTCAATTAGATCTTTCTCAGAGTATGTTGGACTGGAATTGTCAAAGTACTGTGCAATATAAAAATTGAACATAAATAAGTTAGAATCAAATATATACATAATTTATAAATGAAAATCAAATAATGAAAATATCGTACCGTTTCTGGGATAATAGTTTGATTCCTATCAACAATCTCCTTCATGAATCTCAATACATAGTACCCACAGTCGATGTTGTTCGTTTGACGAGGGCACTATAAAATAAAACATATAAGTCAATAAAATATTTGTGCATTGATTATAAAGGCATATATTTGTAAATGAAAATTTAAAGGCACATATTTCAAACCTTTATTGGAATCCATGTGATGTTATTAGACTTTTGCTTCGACACTGCAGCACTTCTTTTAGGTCGAAAAACTTGTAAAGCACTATCGAATAAATAAATGTGATTATTATAGCATTAAAAAGTACATTATTTATACATTAACAAACACATTACTTACGTGTCGAACATAGTCTTTATATCGGAGTGATTGTTGTAATTGCCGTGCAAGGGATCTAAATAGTATACAACTTCAGAGGTCGCATTGATTGCAAATAGCACCCAATGTGCCCTACAACAACAAAAATTTGGTTGGCAATTTTGTTTACACAACTAATAAATATAAGATCTCATAAATTAAAAAAGATATAAATAAATAATATATAATTACGTACCCTGAATTATATGGTGCAAAGAACAACTTATCCTTCTCTATATTTCCTAATAACATATCTACAATGTATTTTTTTACATTCACTAGATCGAGTTTACACATCGAAAGCTTATGCGGAGACAAGAATGAATATCTATTTGACAATCTGCGCAAGCACACCAACTTCTCATACAAAAACCTTCAATGAAAATTT
>NC_021162.2:44956888-44957968 GCF_000331145.2 Cicer arietinum | reverse complement strand
TTTTTACCTTATGTACAAGCTGATGACAATATCACTCAACTCCTTATGGTTGAGAAGTTCGTAGATGTGCTCCTTTTCAAGAAATTCTTCATACTCATCTCCGAATATAGCTTTATTCATGGTTATGATGCGTGAATCGTCGTTGTTGCCCATATTCCTTTTTACTTGGATGTCAAGACACGCCCCATATTTAGCAAGGCATGGCTGACTTATTTTAGGAGCAGCAACGACTGATTTTCCTCGATCCAGTTTTTTAGCTGCAACTATGGCAACTTTATTACCCTCCAACTTTTGTAGTTTGCCAGATTTATTACCCTCCAATTTTTGAGGTTTGCCACCTTTATTTTGCTGTGTGGGTGGTTTATTTGAATGAATTTGAAAAAATGAGGTTAAATGTTAGTTTATTGAATCTGAAAAAATGACAAACCTTTTCGGGCGATGTAATTGACTCATTTCTGGGAATCTTTTTATCATTCCCTTTATGATTTTTCAGAATCTATTATATAAATGTGAAATTAAAGTTAGCAGTGGAAAAAAATCAGCAATTAAATATACATATCAATTAAACATACATTTCAAATAATTAAACATACCTTATCAAGGGCAACAAGATGTGTGGGCCATGCCACGTAACTACCAACTGCTTCGCCCAAAAACCTCATATCTGCATCGTTGTCCGGTATAGGCAACGCTGCATTTGGTTCCAAAGCAATGACAGGTGATACTTTGACATGGCCCACATGGATCGCTGTGTTGTGCAATACTTCTCCCGAAGTATTGTACAATGTTCCCTTTCCGACCTTCCGATAAGTAGGGGAGGATAAGTACAGAACGCATGGAGTGACACCCTAAATCAATGGTTAATACATAAGTAATTACATAAGTAAGTAATTAATTACCTCGGGAAGAGTTTTGAGACCAATATTGCAACTCGCGTTTTCACTCTCCATTTGGAGCTGATCCGGGAGTTGCTTGTCTTTATTCGTCTTCACCAAGAGTGCCACTTGCTCTGATAGGAGTTTGAGCTTCTCTAATACTTCCTCATTGGATGGATTTTGGCGCTTCTCTTGTGAAAAATAG
>NC_021162.2:44945700-44956262 GCF_000331145.2 Cicer arietinum | reverse complement strand
TATAGTTTATAATACAAATTCCTTCATTATATAAAAGTGATGTTTAATTACTTACAAGTTTTTGCTCTAGACGTGCATATCCCATACGTGATTTTTTGTATGGGTGCGTCAGATTTCTCGCCCTCTCGCGATTTGCCTTACTTATATTCTATATAAAAAAAATAACAATCGTGTAAAAATTTAAAATACGCTATGAATATGAATAATAAAACACAAATGTTAATAAATTAATCACTTACTACAAACGCGGGGTCGGAACGTTTTGATACAAATGCACTCCATTCTTCATTTGATATATAATGTTTATATATTCTTGGAGCTTCTGCATTCATATTTCCCTCACTATCTTTTAGATAGAAATTTGAGAGGTGAGATCTAAATCCCCGGTGTATTTTCCTGGCAACTCGCAAGACGTAATTCTTTCTCACCTCATCAAGAACAAAAGCAGTCTGCAAACGAAATAAAGATATAGTTTGAGTAAAGTATTTCGATGGAAAAAATTATAAATGACAAAAGAGTGGATCAAAAAAGTTACCTGTATATCATTCCACAATATATCTTTGGCATCCTTCAACACCTTATCTCTCTAGTCATCGATTGTAATGGGGATATTTTGACGAACAACTGCCCCAATGTAACTTACAAACATGGAGCTGTTGGGGTCGATTGGCTGACCACTTTCATTCCATACAACCTAATAAACTCATATAGTAAGTACATGCTTTCAAAAAAGATAAAAAATAAACCGCAAACAGAGTATAGTATACCTCAGATTTTATCCCACTACTCCTTACTTTTATGACCTTTTGCATTATGGTTGCACCACGTTTGACTTCGTTTTCGTAAGTCTTGGTGTTGACAACTTCCTCATTTTGACAATCCAAAGCCTTGTTAGAATCCATTTATCTACAACAAGTTCAACATGCAGTTCAGTATAACTTCAACAAGTTCAACATGCAGTAGTCTAAGTACGTATCAGTATAAGTTCAACATGCATTTTAGTGATAACAAAAAAATTAATAACATCAATACCTGAATAGTGAGACGAAATACGTAGACGAAATACGTAGGGTTCGTAGGAGAAATGCGCAGAAGTATGGTTCGGAGAAACTGAAGTATGGTTCGAAGAAATACGTAATGAGGGTTACGTATTTCAATGAAAAGAGATGGTTTGTAATGGTAGAGATGATCGTGGATGGAAATAAGGTTAAAAATGAGAGAGATGATCGTGGAAATATGGTTCGTAATGGAAGAGATGATAGGGTTTGCAAAGAAAGAGAATAACGATGAAGAAGAGATGATAGTAAAGTTTACGTAATGAAGAGGAAACTGAAGCGGTTTACTGTTATATATAAAACCCTATTACATCGTTTTTTTAGAAGCCTTTTACAGCGCTTGTTGGAAAAGCGCTTTAAAAGACCTAACCTTTAAAGCGCTTGTTATAAACGCGCTCTTAAAGACCTAAGCCTTTTACAACGCTTTATCAAATAAGCGCTCTAAAAGGCCTCCTTATTTTATTTTCAAAAGGCTCTTTTACAGCGCTTATTCTATAAGCGCTGTAAAAGACCTCTTTGTTTTCTTATGTTATATGACTGTGTTTTTTAAAGGCCTTTTACAACGCTTTTTCAAATAAGCCCTCTAAAAGGCCTCCATATTTTATTTTTCAATGGCTCTTTTACAGCGCTTATTCTATAAGCGCTGTAAAAGACCTCTTTGTTTTCTTATGTTATATGACTGTGTTTTTTAAAGGCCTTTTATAGTGCTTTTTCAAATAAGCGCTCTAAAAGGCCTCTGTATTTTATTTTTCAATGGCTCTTTTACAGCGCTTATTCTATAAGCGCTGTAAAAGACCTCTTTGTTTTCTTATGTTATATGACTGTTTTTTTAAACGACCTTTTACAACGCTTTTTCAAATAAGCGCTCTAAAAGGCCTCCTTTTTTTTTTTATTTTTCAATGGCTCCTTTACAGCGCTTATTCTATAAGGGCTGTAAAAGACCTCTTTGTTTTCCTATGTTATATGACTGTTTTTTTAAACGACCTTTTACAACGCTTTTTCAAATAAGCGCTCTAAAAGGCCTCCTTATTTTATTTTTCAATGGCTCTTTGTTTTCTTATGTTATATGACTGTTTTTTTAAACGACCTTTTAACTTGATATAAAACAAAGCTTTGTGACCTCCTTAGTTTATATTCAGTTTAGTTCATGTAAATTACCTATATTTGGATTTTTTTTTAGTTCAGTTTAGTTCATGTAAATGACTAGTTTATATTCAATTCAGTTCATGTAAATTACTAGTTTATATTAAATTACATGAACTTAGTATAAAACACTAAGATCAAGCTAAATATAAGCAGAAAATAAATATAAGCAGAAAATCAAATACATCATGGCTTATATAAAACAATTAAACATGTACATTAAGATGCCCTTCTTCTTTTCCTGGTGACATTCACATTTGTTTGTCCATTTACAATACGAAACGATGGATTAATCCAAATTCCCTCATCATGATCATCTCTAAGATATAAACCATCATCAGTTGAATCAATTTCATGTGGTTGTTGTGATGTTGCAAATAAAAGATCATTACCAACATCTTCATCATTATTGTTATCATCACTTATTTTATTGGTCGATAGGACAACATACCATTTATCATCAGCAACATTAGTGACATAAAACACTTGTTGAGCTTGCGAAGCTAAAATAAAAGGCTCGTCTTTGTATCCCACCCTATTAAAATCGACAAGCAAGAACCCTGACTCATCAATTTGAACACCATTATTATTATCGACCGACTTGCAACCAAATATGGGAACACGAAACATTGTGTAGTCTAACTCACATATGCGCTCAATAACCCCAAAATATGATAGATTTGCATATATTGGGTTTTTGTCTTTTGCACTTGAGACATCTACGAGAGTGACTCCGCTATTTTGCATAGTGGTCTGATCATCTTGTTCTATGGTATAAAATGTGTAGCCGTTAATAACATAACCAGTGTAAGAAAAGACATGTAAACTCGGACCATTTGCTAGCCACCTCAATCTCTGTGAAATTGATTCGGGGTCTATATCAAACTTTGACTTTATGTGATTATTTAACCATGTTATAAAACTTTGATTGTGCTCTCGAGTTATCCAATTTTGATTCCTATTCATGTTCAAACGAGATAACTGATCCATGTGTATTGTAACATACGGTTGAACCTCATCATCATTGTGCAGAACATACAATTGTCCCTGCTCCCATTCTGTCCTTGATATAGTCATTATTCTCCTTCTAATTATCCTTTCTCCTGATATTCTTCCCGAATGACGAGACATGGGAAGCCCTATGGATTCAACATTGGACAGATATTCAGTACTAAATTCAGCAGCTTCTTCAACAATGTACCGTTCAGCAATACAACCTTCTGGTCGACTTCTACTTTTTACGTACCCTTTTAATATTTTCATATATCGTTCTATCGGATACATCCATCTCATATAAGCTGGCCCACAAAGTTGTGTCTCCTTAACCAGATGAACAGTAAGGTGAACCATTATATCAAAAAACGATGGTGGGAAATACATTTCAAGCTCACACAAAGTAACAACAATTTCCCTCTGCAATGTCGGTAATTTCTGAGGGTCGATCACTTTACTACAAATTTCCCTGAAGAAGAAACATAATCTAGTTAAGGCTAGTCGAACTTTTTCAGGTAAAATGGAACGTATACCTATTGGTAGCAAATGCTCCATTATAATATGACAATCATGGGTCTTCAAACCTTTTAACTTGAGGTCTTTCATACAAACCAAATTTTTAATGTTCGAAGAGTATCCTTCTGGAACTTTAATTTCGTGTAGAAATTTACATAAAACAATTTTTTCCTTTCTAGATAGAGTATGAGCGGCTGGAGGTAGACATGTGCGATTTCCTTTCTTTACGGGACCCAGTTCATTTCTTATGGGAAGCCCTATGGATTCAACATTGGACAGATATTCAGTACAAAATTCAGCAGCCTCTTCAACAATGTATCGTTCAGCAATACAACCTTCTGGTCGACTTCTACTTTTTACGTACCCTTTTAATATTTTCATATATCGTTCTATCGGATACATCCATCTCATATAAGCTGGCCCACAAAGTTGTGTCTCCTTAACCAGATGAACAGTAAGGTGAACCATTATATCAAAAAACGATGGTGGGAAATACATTTCAAGCTCACACAAAGTAACAACAATTTCCCTCTGCAATGTCGGTAATTTCTGAGGGTCGATCACTTTACTACAAATTTCCCTGAAGAAGAAACATAATCTAGTTAAGGCTAGTCGAACTTTTTCAGGTAAAATGGAACGTATACCTATTGGTAGCAAATGCTCCATTATAATATGACAATCATGGGTCTTCAAACCTTTTAACTTGAGGTCTTTCATACAAACCAAATTTTTAATGTTCGAAGAGTATCCTTCTGGAACTTTAACTTCGTGTAGAAATTTACATAAAACAATTTTTTCCTTTCTAGATAGAGTATGAGCGGCTGGAGGTAGATATGTGCGATTTCCTTTCTTTACTGGAGCCAGTTCATTTCTTATTCCCATATCGACCAAGTCCAATCTTGCGTTGACGCCATCTTTAGACTTTCCTGGAACATTGAGTAACGTACCAATAACACTTTCAAATACATTTTTTTCAATATGCATCACATCGAGGAAATGTCTTACATACAATGACTTCCAATATGGCAATTCAAAGAAAATTGACTTTTTCTTCCACCCAGTTTTCACCAGCTCTCCCGCAAAAGGTTTGCCAAATTTATTGGTCAAACCTTGTACTTTTTCAAGTATTTGATATCCAGTCGGTGCTAAAGGAGCTTTACCTTCCTCTGATTTTCCATTGAATGCATTTCTCCACCCACGATACTGATGACTATAAGGTAAAAATCTACGATACCCAAGAAATACATTCTTCTTACAATGTTTCAACCGCATCCAATCTGTACTCTCTTCACATATAGGACATGCACACTGACCTTTAATGCTATAACCTGATAAATTACCATATGCTGGAAAATCATTAATTGTGCCGAACAACATAGCCCTCAAATTGAAACACTTTTTCCTATACCCATCATAAACTTAATTGTGCCAAACAACAAATCCCTCAAATTGAAACATTCTTTCCTATACCCATCATAAACTTCCACACCTATCTCCCACATAATTTTTAAATCTTCAATTAAAGGAGTCAAGTATACGTCGATATCATTCCCCGGTTGTTTGGGTCCAGAAATTAACAGAGACAACCCACTGTTTTAGTCTTATTTATCCTCAATCATCAGTTAAATTAAGGATTTATTTGATATATTTTGTTGATTTTTGTTCTTTGAGTTAATAAAATGTTTTTTGTTTTTATTACGTTGATTAAGTAGGAATTTGTCGTAATTTTACATTGCGTTTTGTTTTAGTGCATTGCTGAATTTTGGTGAGAAATCAACATGACATATGTAGAGTATTTCAGCCATATCTGGAGTTGTAGATGTTCAATTGGAGTCAAACCAAGTGCATATGAAAGCTAAGATCCATAGCTACAACTTTCATGAAGACACCAGAACCAAATGCAGACTCGAAAGAGGAGAAAAATGCAATATACGCCGGATAGAATATGCTGAGCGCTGGAGCGCGCCCAAGCGCAAGCCAAGCGCTTTTTCCCATCATTCGCCACTGTCGATACGCGCTGAAGCGCGTCCAAGCGCGCCTGGGGCGCGCGACCCGCACCAGCAACCATAAAAATGCAGATTTTTACTGTTTTAAGCATCTTTTTGACTGAAACCCTTATTTTTCTGATTTGATTTCTAGTTATATGAATGAGTTTATTGAATTGTTTTTCTCATCTCTGTGCTTAATGCTTTTTATTGCTTGATCAACATTAAAATGTTCTACGATTTGTATTTTGAAACGGAAGTGGACTTTACGAATGCTTGAGATGAGAAATTCATGAATTTGTAGTCTAGGGATAGATGCAGGTCATGAAACCAATTAAATTAGTTGCAAAGCAATAATTTACAAGAGAATTTCTATACGGTAATGCTTAATTCTAATCTTAAATCCACTAAGGAATTAGGGATTACGTTGGAATTAAAGGTTCTGTCACTAAGACATTAGGGCAAGAATAATAAAGAGAATTCAGTAATAGTTCAATAAAGGAATTCAGTAACTAGGATCAAATTAGACACCAAGGTTGGATTCGAAGTGAAACTCATCCCTGACATTTTTCTCATTATAAAAGATCAATTTTATTATTGTTGTTAATTTCAAACATTATTTCAATCAACTTGGGAACCTTTTTGTTCAATTCTAGTAATCAATTATAATTCAATAGTAAAACGCAATCCTTGAGTTCGACACTCGGTACTACCGTTTTATTATTACTTGCAACGATTCAGTACACTTGCTGAAACGCTATCAATAACCATGGAGGTGGGTTATAAATCAACAAAATCACAGGCCACATGCTGTGTGAGATGCTTTGAAGACCATGTGGATTCATTCCATCAGTAGAAAGTGCAAGTCTTAGATTTCTTGATTCTATCCCGAATTTAGGATACTCGTGATCAATTTTTTCCCATTGTGGGGAATCTGCATGGTGTCGAAACTTTTCATCTCTAATTCTTTCATCTGCATGCCATGTCAAGTGTTTTGAATCTTCTTCACTGCGATACATGCACCTAAATCTTGGTATTATAGGAAAATACCACACGACTTTTGCGGGAGTAGATTTTTTCTTCTTATATCGAGAGACATTGAATTTTGGACACGCCTTAAGTAATTCATATTCGTTTCAAAATAAAATGCAATAGTTAGGACACACATGAATCCTTTAATAACTCATGCCAATAGAGCACAAAATCCGTTTAGCCTCGTAGGTTCGACCAGGAAGTTCGTTATCATCTGGCAACATATCTTTTAATAGTGTTAATAATTCTGTGAAGCTTTTATCAGACCATCCATTAGTCCCTTTTAAGTTGTACAACTTTAATATCGCCGACAGTCTTGTGAATTTATTACAACCATTATATAATGGTTTCTCTGCATCCCTACACAAACTCTCAAACATTTTAGGACAATCCCGAAGATCTTCTTCAACTGCTTTTGCAATCTCCTCAACTCGGTCCGGCTCATATGTATCTGTATCGAAGTCTGTTGAAGCATATGTCGAACCATTCTCAAAAATAATGTTTCCTTTTTTTTTTTTCTCACCATGTCTTATCCAACATTTATAGCTTTGATCAATTCCATTCAATACTAAATGTCCTTCCAATTCATCTTCTCTAACGCATTTTCCAAAATAACATTTTAAACAAGGACAAACGACTCTATTTGGATCTTTTGCATTCTTCACTGCAAACTCAACAAACTCCTTCACTCCATTTTCATACTCTTTTGACAATCGATTCGCAGACATCCATTTTCGGTCCATATTATATGACCTATATAAATGCAGTTACAAAAATAATAAGCTACTGATAACATTATACCAATATATAGTACACATATCTAATATTGGAAAATGGAAACCAAGGTCCATTATTATGTAACAATTTCAAAACAGAAAAGATTTCAAAACAGAACAAATCAATAAATTTCAAAAAGAAAATATTTATTATGTAACAATTTATTAGTTTTCGTGACAACAACAAATTAATAAATACCTAAGACAACGTATCCAAATTTTTTTTAAAGGAGGAGCAATAGATGGCTGCACAGTACGTAGAGGAGATGAGGGTTCCCAGAGTAGAGGTGTTGAGGGTTCGTAAATTTGTTTTTATTTATTTAAAGTAAATGATTTTTATTTAAAGTGAATGAGTGAATGATTTTACAACCCATTTGTAGAATAAGCGCTCAAATAGGTCCTTCAATTATGTGACCTTTTACAGCGCTTGTAACAAAAGCGCTCTAATAGGTCATTTATTTATTTGAGAGCGCATGTCTTTTACAGCGCTTGTAAAAAAAGCGCTGTAATAGGTCATTTAATTATTTGAAAGCGCAAATCTTTTACAAAGCTTGTCAAAAAAGCGCTGTAAAACATTATGTGAGGGCTCTTCATTATACAACGCTTGTGTAAAAGCGCTCTAAAAGTGTAAGACCCTTAATTTTAAATTCTAATTTATGTGTTTTGGAGAATTTTGGGTTGAATTTCTGAGACTTTTTAGCCGATTTTATGGCATTTTGTGAGTTAAATGCCAAAAATATATTTTTGGAGACCCGATTAAAATTATTCGTCGATGAATAATTTTATTTAATTACGGTGAATCTTTTGTAGAAGAAAAAAATTTTCTGAGATGCAGCATTTTTCAAAAAAATTCATCTGCCCATTGAATTACGGCGAGAGTAGATATTTTTCTCAAAAAAATGATTTGTCATGTGATGTGAGGTGACAGACGTAATGATGATTTTTATAAAAATATCTAGATATTTGTAAATATCTAGATATTTGTAAATATCTAGATATTTGTTTAGATATTTATTATTATTATTATTATAATATATTATTATTATTTTAATATATATTATATATAAGAAAGGAAGAAAGGAAGCAATTTCCAATTCCCTTTTCACGTCAGCCCATCTTCCTCTTTCTCTTCCTCTGTTTCAAAAATAAAACAAGCTATGTTAGTGTTTTTTTCAACAAAACTCAAAAATAAACCACCATTTATTTACTAGATCTAAGCTTCCATTCGAGAAGTGACAGAAGAGAAAGTTTCTCATTGCCACGCTGCGGTGCTAGTGATCTAGTTTTCGACGCGACGTCACGAACTTAAGTTTTACCGGAATTAAATACGGTACCGTAATCGCGTGTTAGAGCTAACGTTAAGGTAAGGGCTCCTTCCAAACTTTTAGTTTGCATTTAGGACATTAATTGTGATTTTGTGGAAAAGAAATTTGATGTATTTAAGGTGTGATTTTGTGAAAAATTAATTTAATGTGATTATGAGTAATTTAGTGGAATTTAAATTTGAGGTGTAGTTTGTGGTGATTCAAGTTTGGTGTGATTTATATGTTCATAATTATTATTATGAATTTTTGAGATGTGATTTATTTGTGGATTTTGTAGAAAATGAATTGATGAAATTTGGTGGTTTATGTGTAAAAATATGGAGTTTTGAAATTGGGTGAGTTATGTTTGAATTGTTGAAATTTAATTGAGGTGTTATATATGTGTTGTGGAATTGAATTGATTGAATTTGGTGTGAATTGGCGGTAATTAAATTTGATGTGTTTGAGTTACGTAATGAGTTATTTTCAAATAAATGAGTTTGAACTGAAGTTGAAATTTTACGAAAAATTTAGAGTTGTTAAAGTTGTGAAAAAATTCAAATTTTAACTAAGTTAAAGAGTTTGAGTAAAAAGATATATTGAAATTAAGAATCGTTAGAGTTTAAAATGTTACTCTTTTAATTACTCTTTGATTGAGTTTAATAAGAAAAAAAAGGGGTTTAGAGTATTTTATTAACTCAAAAATTTCAGTCCTTTAATAGTCGAGTATGTGTATGTGAAATTTTGACAATATTTATTTTTTTTAGTTTTAACTAAATAATATGTATTATTTGGTTTTAAAAGTTTGGTGTGTGAGAAAGATTTAATTTTAGGAATTTTGTTGTGTGTGGATTAATTTTATTGTGAACAAATTGTTATAAATATTTATGTTTATGTAGTTAGCTCCTTGAGTCTCGAAAAGGAATCGAGACCGTTGGCACCGAGTTAGCGGTGGGGAGAACTCTGATATATTAATATTGTTGTGGTGATTTATGGTTGAAAATTTTGGAGATTGAATATGGTGATTAATGTTTGGAAATTTTGGTGATTTATGTTAGGTGAAATTGATGTGTTCATAATTAATATTATGAATTTTTGAGATGAAATTTATGTGTGACTTGGTGGAAAATGAATTTAATTCAATTTAGGTGTGGATGAAATTTGGAGATGTGATTTATGTGTGGTTGTGGAAATTTAAATTGGTGTGAATAAATATGTTTGAGTATGCTCTGTGTGGTGTTTGAAAAATCATTAGTGTTAAATGAGTATTAAAAATGGGGAATCTTTTAATAACTGCATTTACTTAATGATTGTGGTGAAAAGAGTCAGAGTATGCTCATGCATTTCATAGTACACGGTGACCGCGATGGGGCCATGGTGATAGTGGTGACCGTGATGGGCCACGGGATGATGCCATGTGAATTGTTGGTTCATCTTATCCTTGCGGGGATTGTCGCGTCGTGCTGATCTGTGAGAGATTGCACTTGTAAGACCCATAATTTTAAAGTACACTTTATGTGTTTTTTTCATTTTGGATTTTGACTCGGAGGCTTTTTAGCCAAAGTTAATAATATTTTGGAGTTTATAGGATCAAAAAGTTATTTTGACACCATTTAGAATTACTCGTCGATAAATAAATTTAAATTAAGTGCGGTAAATCCTTTACGGAGAATTTAATGCGTTACGGGTGAAATGGTAATTTAACAAATATCTAGATATTTTGAGATATTTGTTAAGTTATATTTAATATATATATAT